>NC_030678.2:164870807-165170807 GCF_000004195.4 Xenopus tropicalis | reverse complement strand
TGCTGTTTTGGTGACCTTGCCAAACGAGTGGATCCAGGCCCGGATTTGTGGAGAGGCCACAAAGGCCCGGGCCTAGGGCATGCCGCCCCGCCGCAACAGAATTTTTAAATTTGGCTCCCATACGGAGCAGTTGGGACCTCTCCCCACTGCTCCGTATGGGAGTTTAAATGTGCGATTGCGCACTCAGGGGGAGAGGGCGCCGCGCGATTGCGCATGCGCACTCGGGGGGGGGGGGCGGCCTCGGGGCGCCGCAAAGTTAAATCCGGCCCTGAGTGGATCGGAATGCGTATGGCCACCTTTAGGGTAAGAACCCACTGAGTCGCCAACGATAGATAATTCTATGATAAACATTCCTTGGCTATTAGAATATCTATGCCCATAATATTTTAAAAGATAATTCAATCATAAATGTTCCTTGGCTATTAGAGTATCTATGACCATATCACTTATAAAAGATAATTCTATGATAAACCTTTCTTGGAACTCAGGACCCCAGTGCCGCAAAGTAACTCTGCTAACAGTGAGCCAAGGTGCCCTTCTTAATAATAACGGGGACTCCTGGAATGGAGCCGGGCATCACTGTATCTATTTAGAAGGGGAAAGCTGTCTAAAACTAAGGGGCTCAGTTACTAGTGATGAACTAGTAACTGTCGAAAAATTCACAAGAAGGCAGAAAAATTCACAAAATGGCTTCAAATTCTAACCTTCAAGCCAATGGGTGGTTTCTTGGTGGGGGCAAACATTTTTCTGGTGAAATTTTGCACAGTCTTGTGAATAAATTTACAGATGGCTAAATGCATAATTTTGCTGCAAAGCCATGCCTGCTGAAACAAATTTGCTCATCACTTTTGGTTTCCTAGTACAAGAACAGGGGCAAGCCACCATGTTTTTCGTACATTGGCACCCTGCCTTTTATTTCACACACAAGTCTCTGACTCCAAGAATATAGTGAGGCAATATGTTTGGCAGCACTGTATTTGAAAAGGGCAGGTGGGGGAAAGCACCCCCCTACCCAGTGATCCCCAACCAGTGGCTCGGGGGCAACATGTTGCTGCCCAACCCCTTGGTCTGAAACCATATGCTTATTTTTGAATTCCTGGCTTGAAGGCAAGTTTTGGAGGCATAAAAACCAGGTGTACTGCCAAACAGAGCCTCCTGTAGGCTGCCAGTCCACTTTGGGGCTGCCAAATGGCCAATCACAGCCCTTATTTGGCACCCCAAAAACATTTGTCATGCTTTCCCATTTCTTTTTACATTTGAATGTGGCTCATGTGTAAAAAAGCTTGGGGACCCCTGTTCTAACCAATACCTAACTTGCACATCATCCCCGCGGGCACATGAAGCCCTGCCTGCCCTTTGGCACTTGGTAAGAAAAGGACTATGTTTTCACTGAGCTCTACACCCTACTGCTACTCCTATAAAAATGAGCACTAAGACCAAAAGCAATAGATAAGTGAGGGAGAAACTGAAAATGTTAGCAAGGAATGATATGTATCAATATAGAGACCTAGGGGCACATTTACTAAGACACGAATCTGAACCGAATTGGAAAAATTCCGATTTGAAAACGAACATTTTGCGACTTTTTCGTTTTTTTTGCGATTTTTTCGGCGTCTTTACGACTTTTCGGAAATTGTCGCGACTTTTTCGTTACCAATTATCGTTACCAGTTTTTCATAGCCATTCCGAAAGTTGCGCAAAATCTGGCGATTTTTTCGTAGCGTTAAAACTTGCGCGAAAAGTTGCGCCTTTTTCGTAGCGTTAAAACTTAAAAGGTGCGACGTTTCGCGCAAGTTTTAACGCTACGAAAAAATCGCAACTTTTTGCGCAAGTTTTAACGCTACGAAAAATCGCCAGATTTTGCGCAACTTTCGGAATGGCTACGAAAAACTTGCGTTTTTTCGCACAAATCGTATTAGTAATGAAAAAGTCGCGACAATTTTCCAAAAAAATCGCAAAATACCGATCATTACGAAAAAAACGCAATCGGACGCATTCGGCCCGTTCGTGGGTTAGTAAATGTGCCCCCTAGAGTGCAAACTGTTATTATGTTTTTTTCTTTTACTTTTCCACTGTTTTATATATATATATTTTTTTTTTCATCTTTTCTTTTCCCTTTTTCTTTACTATACTTACTCTTGAAGGAGCACAAGATCATTGAGTATGATAAAGTGCTTGATATACAAAATGATATGCATGTAAAATTTGAAACAATTGCAACAATGAAACGTGAAAAATCAATAAAAACAAAAGTTTTCAAAAAAAAAAATGAGCACTAAGGGGTGAGATCTTGCCCCCTTAATGCATTTGCCCTTATGGTAGAGGCATAAGTAAATGCCCCCTTAGATCTCTAGTTTTCAGCATTCTCAGGGGATATCTATATGCCGGCAAGACTTTCCTCTGGATCTCAAACTTTGGCAGCAGCAAAGGTCCAAGAAAGCAGCAGCTTCTCTGGCATTTGGACTCCTCCGTCCCCCAATACACAAGAACTTGTTTATTCATTTTTGTTGTAAAAATAAATCATAAATACAGGAGCCCCAAGGGTGAATATTTTATCCCCATGTAATCAGTCTGACTGAAAGTCCCACCCAGTTGGCCATCTTGTAAATGATCCCAGGTTACTTTGCCTTATCTTTGTGACCACAACCCTAAGGTCCCTTTCATGAAACTGTTGGCTTGTATATTCCGCTCCTAAAGTTCCGATGAGCCAAGAACGTGCCGGACATAGCAATGAGCTCGGCTGTCCCTTCTTCTTTCTCTTAACCTGAAGAAAAGATTTTTTTCTAATAGCTCTAGCTTTTCCTTATCCTCCATAATCCTCTTACCTGTCTCGGTTTCCATAAACCCAATACTCTGCTTTATCGTCCCCTTCTGTATACACTCAAATGAAATTTCACTTATCCCTTTCAGAAGTTATTGCATTCTTAGTAAATGAGAAATCCTTCCTCGTCCACCTACTGACCTGAGCAGTTTAGTTACCCTTTCTTCTTTTCTGTTCCCATAGTGGCTTCGAGCCTGGATCTCTATTTGTCTTCTGGTTGGGTGGGTATTTCTTTATGTGTGGAGTGATTAACCTTTTCATGTGAGGGCAGATAGGGCAGCAATGCTCAATATTCAGTATATTATAGCCTAGGCATCAGTAGGCATCAGAATTGCTATACATACAAGGCTAGCGATTCCTATTTTGGGTCCCCATTCCCAAGATCTTTCCTAATTGTCTGAATTTCCAGAATTCACCCCAACAACAGCTGGGGCAGGGTGGGACTGGGCTGCCAGGACACCGTTCCTCCCCTGACACGTTAAACTTATGCGCGCTCAGGGGAGGAAATCTGGTGGGGGACCCTGTGTGGGGTGGGGGGGTTTAGGGGGTGCCGGGGACACAGACGGCTGGGGCCCCTGGGGCGCAGCTCCGGGGGGCCCTTCTCCCCCCAGTCCGACCCTGATCTGGGGTATTGATGGAGTCAGCAGAAATAACTGTGCACCTCATTTTATTTACTATTGTAACATAGTAAGTAAGTTAGGTTGAAAAAAGACATACGTCGACATAATTTTTTTTATTAGATATGTAGGGAATTCCCCGGTATTAACATCCCCGAGGGCAGCACAGTCACAGGCATCCAATCATAATGGTTCTATTGAACCTATTCATATAGATGTTGGCCAAAACTCACAGGTGCAAGAAGGCTCGATCCAGCCACAATGCACCACAATTCCCACTAAGGCAGGGGCCAATCCCTCAAAGTACAGGGCCGGAAGTGGGAACTGTTGTGTATTGTAGGATTAGGCATTATGTACTAAAGGCGACCATAGAGCGCCACCACTAATATCAAGGGGCCTATTTTTGTTTTATAGTTTAAGAATCCCTCTCAACCTGGCAGTGCCCTGTGGGCAGCACCCCATACACAATTCACTGTATAGCAAACTGTACTGGGTGTGATTAGAGCAAAGGACACTATCCCCCATATGTAATAAAAGGCACTAGGTTTGCCCAGGAGCAGTAACCCATAGATGTTCCTGGGTAAACTGCTCCTGGGTAAACTTAGTGCCTTTTATTACATAACCCCTTTTGTTTGGGAGGCTACATTCATAAATAAACTCCAAAGTTTGCAAACCCCCCCATATGGTTAAATGTCAGATTAAATGTATGTGCCTGACCTAGTGTGTATTCATCAGAGCAAAGGGGCTGAATATATCAGCAATCAGCGCATCTCCAATTGTATTTAGAATTATCTGAATTATTTATTTACCATTATTTTCTAGTCTTTGCTTTTCTGCTGTAGGTGCGGTGTTAGTTGGCACAGCAACATTCTCCTGATTCCGACTCCTGAGTCCTAGGTACCAACACAAGGAACTAAAGCAAATGGCTGGGAAGTTATCAGTATCAATCGAAATCACCCAAAAGCCTTCATTCTTCATGTAAGAACTGAAAATATCTGAATGAATAACATTTTTCTACCAATTCAAGGGGGTGCCTCTGTGGCAGGGCATTGTGGGGAATGCCCTAAATCCAGTAGTGATTACATTATACAGATGGGTCAAGGAATGTGACATTTTTAGCTTATCTCACCTGTTCTAGTAGAACTGCTCCATTCTGGGCTCCGGGAGGTGCAGATAATGATAGCAGCCCCAGGTATTTCTTCCCTTTCCTTTTCAGGCGACTAAATCAGCTAAAATCTTTACTCAGTGTCAGTTTCTCTAAGCATTTTGGATGCAGAGAGACTACATGATGGTACGGCCCGAATCATACATTATTAATCCAGCCACCTCCACATATGCTGTGAGTGTGCCGCTCCCTGCCATGAATCAGCCTGAGGGTAAGAGGCAAAGCTTTATTCTACAGTTTAGGCTTTTCTTTCCTTTTCTTCTTTATTTCTTTATTTTCTTCCTGTTTTCTCTTGTTTTTACTTTGCTTCTCATTTCTACCTCTCTCCTTCTTTTACTCTTTCCTTCCTTTTCCTCTCCTTCTGTTCCCTCTACCTCTTGTCTTCATTTCCTCCTTTCCATCCTTCCTTGTCCTTCTTTTATACCCCTCTTCTTTCTTTGCTCTATTCCACCCTTTCTTGTAATTTTTCATTCTCCCTACCTTCCTCATTTCTTTCATTCCCCTCTGACTTACTC
This sequence comes from Xenopus tropicalis, assembly GCF_000004195.4. Taxonomy (NCBI): domain Eukaryota; kingdom Metazoa; phylum Chordata; class Amphibia; order Anura; family Pipidae; genus Xenopus; species Xenopus tropicalis. The sequence goes on along the minus strand of NC_030678.2, from coordinate 165,165,689 downwards.
CCCCTCTTGATTTGTTGCCTTCTTCTCTTTGGGGCCGATTCACTAAAGGTCAATAATGCTTATCATATGCTTTTTTGCATTAAAAAGCACAACACTTAGACGCGCTAAATATCGCATTAGTCTGTGTGAGTATTAACACCTACTTGGGGCAGGCGGTAATTATAGAAAAGTACAGTTCATGAGCTTTTGGCAACACAATATGGACTTTGCAGTGGGATTTATTCAAGTCTGTGTTGGCCCCAGAGTGATGCAGCCGCCAGTTTGCAGGGAAATGGGCATTTTCAGAACAGTCGTTTTCCGAAAGTAATGGTTACGTGTGTAAAAATGTGTGCTAATATAGCAAGCGGCAAAATATATAGCGCGTAGCGGGAAATAACGCACGCGGGGGGAATTAACACAAGAAAAACGATCATCGCGAGTTAAATAACGCAAAGAACATCGCGTCTTAGTTATGACGCCTGTCCTTTTAGTGAATCGTGTGTTAAGTCGCAAAAAATAAGAAGCGATAACATTTTTAGCACATGCTATAAATAGCGCTCGTTTTTTCGATCTTTAGTGAATCAACCCCTTTCTATCTCATTTGTTCTTCTTCCTTCACCATGCTTCCTCTTTTCCTACTTTTTACCTGTTTTTTTTCCCCTTTTCTATCCCATCCTTTGCGTCTTCACCTCTTTCCTTTTTCCCTTCCTTGTACTCATTCCATCACCCACCCTACCCATCTTACTCTCTTGCTCTGTTTTTGCCTTTTTACTTTCCCTTTTCTCTCCTATCCTTTATTCCTTACCCAATTGCCTTTCTGCTTTCCTCTCTTCCTTCTTTTCCCCCTTCCTATCTTCCTCTCTTCCTTCTTTTCCCCCTTCCTATCTTCCTCTCTTCCTTCTTTTCCCCCTTCCTATCTTCCTCTCTTCCTTCTTTCCCCCCTTCCTATCTTCCTCTCTTCCTTCTTTTCCCCCTTCCTATCTTCCTCTCTTCCTTCTTTTCCTCCTTCCTATCTTCCTCTCTTCCTTCTTTTCCTCCTTCCTATCTTCCTCTCTTCCTTCTTTTCCCCCTTCCTATCTTCCTCTCTTCCTTCTTTTCCTCCTTCCTATCTTCCTCTCTTCCTTCTTTTCCCCCTTCCTATCTTCCTCTCTTCTTTCCTTACACTCTTTGTCCCTTCTTCTCTTATATGATTAACCTGACGTGCCTTTTCCTTATAAAATTAACCCATGAAACCTCAAAGCATGGGAATGCACTGGAATTGTGTTAGAGTAGGGTTTATCTCTGAGACATATTTTCAAATCATCACCCCACCTTCCCAGTTATATTGTTTATTGTACAGTAGGTAAGCAATTTACTTATGTCATCATGACTCCAGAAATACTCAATAATGTACTTTGAATTATCCCACAATATATTTATCAGATGTAAATAATCAATGAATGCACAGAAAATAAATCTAAATCAAATGATGTGTATCTATATATTGCCAGCTCAGGTTCGGCAGCAATGAGTAGGCAAACCACTCTTATATCTAAGAAGAGACAGAAATAGAGACTTCAAACCACAGAAACCAGCTTGCAGACAGAGTCCCAATCCACCCACCGGTGATAAAGAACAACCTTAAATGCCAAAAGCATCAAATCAGCTGACAGTTTCTAAATGCCAGAAATAATAAACTTTGTAATAATACATAATGCATCAGCATCAGTAAGTCTTGTGTGTGTAATGCTTATTTGAATGTAACACTATTACATATACACAGTGATATACACAGGTAACTGCAAGTGCCCAACTACAGATGCTACTCAGTAAGTGACCAAATGGCTTATTTACGAACACAGTCCAATAAGAAATTTAGCCGGCACAACAAGTGTGATGCAATAACTTTTTCTTCTGTTATTTACAAACACACACACACAAGGGTTAAGTGCAATACTTAAATGCAAAGCTCCATGGTTTTTACCCAGAATTCCAACATAATGTCAAGCTTTTGTGACCCCTTAACACATATTTGGTTGATTATGCTATGATGAGTTCACATTAAATCCGATAAGCAAAAATAGACCAAGAACCTGATCATCAGTCAGTTAGGAACTTCACAAGGCACCTTGTGCCAAATGGTCCCACCAATCAGCCCATAAGTGGAACAGTCGGACCAATAGAATTAGGTCACGCACATGTGTTACATTGCACTAATACCTGGATGCCTGCCCCTTGGGATGATCATTTGCAAATCTCCAACCTTGGGGCATATCTGACCATTTTATAGAGACTGACCCCCAATGCCATCTGCCCTGCCCCCCTTTGTTCGGGTTTAGCCTCCAGCAAAGATGGCAACCCTATTAGTTGTGCCTTGCACAAGGAGAAGCCTATGCCGGACAGTGCGGCACAGGGTGCAAACTGTAAAAATGGGCACAAACTGCCATGTTTTTGTTCCATTTGGGGCACAAAGTCCTATGCTTCCCCCATGAATACAGGTTGACCCAAAACCCACAGAACCCATGGATTTACCTGGCAGGTTTGGGTTGATATTTGGGTGACCATTGTAGGTCTTGGGTTGGGAGTGACTAGGGAAGTACACTCCTTTTCTGCTCTGGAAGACTCCCTATTTTGTAACCAGGGACACCCTAAGAAAAAGCATAGAGAGAGGGAAGACGAGGGTAGAGAGTTAGGTTAGGGTTGGGTGTGGGTTAAGGTTAGGTGCAAGTTACGTTTTCCCTGACTTGCACATCTCTACCGTCTGACTTCCACAGCCCTCTTCTAACTCTTTCCAACTTTCCCCATCCTATTCCAGTCCTCCCATATCAAATTATCAAAGGATTTAAGTAACTTTGAACCCCAGCAACCAGATAACTGCTGAAAGTCCAAACTGGAGAGCTGCTGAGGGACAATTTTGCTCTCCTCGGTGGTCTTGCACTTGCATTTGAGGCCTTCCTAAATGATGCCCAAGATTTTTGGTTAGGTGGGGGGGGGGGGATAAAACAGCCCTTCTTTTCATTGCAGCCAATGGGAGCATTCATTGTTCGTAGGGTTTGACCAACTCGTATGCAGCAAGTCATTGCATTAGAATGTCTATATTGCACTGTAAGGGATAGAAAAGCTGTGATGTTCCTTATGGGAAACAACGTATACAGCTGATCTACTCTTTATTCTAAGGGTAATAGCCAAGATGTGCACAGGAAGCCAATAATATATATATATCTTAATATCTTACCCCCACGTCTCAGTGGGGGAATAGCCTCTATCACCAAAAACTGGAGAGATGCAATAGAGTGCATATGTTTTTAAAAATGAGCTGGAACTTAAGATTATTTGTAGGAATAGTACAAGTATATATATATATACCAGTCCTTTTCCTCAGTATAACAGCCACATTGTATTTACAGCCCTACTCCCGGCACCATGCTATTTAATCCCGGCAAAGCTGAGTTTTCTTTAGAACTCTAGATAATGAATATTTAATGGGGAATGACCGAATCATTTGCAGCCTCACAGCCATTACATTAAGAACGATGAATTGGGTTGTTTTTGTACAAGAAAGTCTGTTTTAAAAAGTCCTGCTGTAACTCCCAGCATGCCATTGACAGCCGAAGTCGGACAACCCTGATGTATATGCTAAAAACATCTAATAATTGATAAGCATTCCTTTTGCTGTTATTATTTTCCCCAGGAGCCTTTGTAATGCTTCTGCCCCCAAGTGCTTTCTCCTCCGTACCCTAAAACCAACGTTCATTGTTATTATTTGGGAACAGCACCGCTAATGGGGTCACTTTGGGGACTCGAGTGCAGTAAATATTTATCCTAATCTCCATAGGATTCAGGAGACCAGGCACCCTTCCAACAGTGATGGCGGAGAAGCAAGATGAGGTGGGCCCTGCCAGACACCAGTTACCATTAATTACATTTCGTTTCCATCAAGCAGGGCACATTTGCCTAATAAAGCTCCATGGCGCTGCAGTCTGTAGGATACAATTTGTAGCTTTGGAGTTGGTAATATTTCTGAGTGTGTCTGAAGCCACTGATTATGAAATCTGTTCTATCACTCTAGAGGCCAGATGTTCTCATTATTTTCCTACCCTCGAAATTCTAGTCTTATACAGCGGCTAAAATTAGTAACCTGCACTGGAAAGGAAGGAATAGAGGCAAAGGATGTGTGACTGAATGGCTGGATCCTTTAGATCAGAGGGCAAACAATCTCTTCAGCCCTAATTGGCAGGTTCTGGGGCTTTTCATTATCAGTTGACTTCTGGGTATCTTCAAAAAAGGGGACACAAGTACAACCTAGGAGCAAAAAAACATTCTGTTGATTCCAGTAACTTATCTGAAGCAGGGGCATTACTTGGTGTTAATGGAAAAGAGGTGAGAAGATATTATTTTGGAACCATAGAACAGGGCTGTCCACCTGGAGGCTCGTAGGCTGAATATGGTTCATCTACAAAATGTGTTATTAGTGCTTAAAAGCTCAGTTGTTCTCTTTGGATGACATAATTTTATTATAATCTAGCCCTCATGTTATTTATTAAGTAAGTATATTCCGTGTCAGTACCCAAAGCAGAAAATGAAGGAGTGCTAGGATGGTCCCATATCATAAAAAGGGTCATCCAAGACCAACCAGAGTGCATTGGTGAATCTCGCTGCCCATCTAGACACACCTTATCTGATGCAAGGGCCCAACCCAAGACCAACCAGAGTGCATTAGTCAATTTTCTTGCTGCCTATTTAGATATACCTTATCTACTGCAAGGGCCCAACCCAAGACAAACCGGAGTACATTAGTGAATTTTCTTGATGTTTATCTAGATACACCTTCTCTAATGGAATGGCCCAACCCAAGACAAACCGGAGTACATCAGTCAATTTTCTTGCTGCCAACTAGATACACCTTCTCTAATGCAAGGGCCCAAGACCAACTGCAGTGCATTAGTCAATGTTCTTGCTTCCAACTAGATACACCTTCTCTAATGCAAGGGCCCAACCCAAGACCAACCGGAGTGCATTAGTGAATTTTCTTGCTGCCAACTAGATACACCTTCTCTAACGAAAGGGCCCAAGACCAACTGCAGTGCATTAGTCAATTTTCTTGCTTCCAACTAGATACACCTTCTCTAATGCAAGGGCCCAACCCAAGACCAACCGGAGTGCATTAGTGAATTTTCTTGCTGCCTATCTAGATATACCTTCTCTAATGCAAGGGCCCAAGACCAACTGCAGTGTATTAGTCAATTTTCTTGCTGCCAACTAGATACACCTTCTCTAATGAAGGGCCCAACCCAAGACCTACTGGAGTACATTAGTTGACTTTCTTGCTGCCTATCTAGAGACACCATATCTACTGTAAGGGCCCAACCCAAGACCTACTGGAGTACATTAGTTGACTTTCTTGCTGCCTATCTAGAGACACCATATCTACTGTAAGGGCCCAACTCAAGACCAACTGGAGTACATTAGTTGACTTTCATGCTGCCAACAATATACACCAAATCTACTGCAAGGGCCCAACCCAAAAAGTACTGAGGTGCATTGCTAAATTTTGTGTTTCTTACAGCTTTTGTTATACAAAACTTCAATATAGTGCTAGGATGGTCCCATATCATAAAAAGGGTCATCCAAGACCAACCAGAGTGCATTGGTGAATCTCGCTGCCCATCTAGACACACCTTATCTGATACAAGGGCCCAACCCAAGACCAACTGGAATGTATAAGTGAATTTTTCTTGCTTCCCATCTAGATACGCCTTATCTAATGCAAGGGCCCAACCCAAGACCAACCAGAGTGCATTAGTCAATTTTCTTGCTGCCTATTTAGATATACCTTATCTACTGCAAGGGCCCAACCCAAGACAAACCGGAGTACATTAGTGAATTTTCTTGATGTTTATCTAGATACACCTTCTCTAATGGAATGGCCCAACCCAAGACAAACCGGAGTACATTAGTCAATTTTCTTGCTGCCAACTAGATACACCTTCTCTAATGCAAGGGCCCAAGACCAACTGCAGTGCATTAGTCAATGTTCTTGCTTCCAACTAGATACACCTTCTCTAATGCAAGGGCCCAACCCAAGACCAACCGGAGTGCATTAGTGAATTTTCTTGCTGCCCAACCCAAGACCTACTGGAGTACATTAGTTGACTTTCTTGCTGCCTATCTAGAGACACCATATCTACTGTAAGGGCCCAACCCAAGACCTACTGGAGTACATTAGTTGACTTTCTTGCTGCCTATCTAGAGACACCATATCTACTGTAAGGGCCCAACCCAAGACCTACTGGAGTACATTAGTTGACTTTCTTGCTGCCTATCTAGAGACACCATATCTACTGTAAGAGCCCAACTCAAGACCAACTGGAGTACATTAGTTGACTTTCATGCTGCCAACAATATACACCAAATCTACTGCAAGGGCCCAACCCAAAAAGTACTGAGGTGCATTGCTAAATTTTGTGTTTCTTACAGCTTTTGTTATACAAAACTTCAATATAGGGTTGGGGGTATAACCCCAGGTCAGAGAGATCCCTTACACCAGTGATCCCCAACCAGTGGCTCGGGGGCAACATGTTGCTCCCCAACCCCTTGGATGTTGCTCTCAATGCCCCCAAACCAGGGAGTTATTTTTGAATTCTTGACTTGGGGGCAAGTTTTGGTTGAATAAAAACAAGATTTCCTACCAAATAAAGCCCCTGTAAGCTGATAGGGTGCATAGAGGCCCCTAATAGCCAATCACAGCCCTTATTTGGCTCCCCCATGAACTTTTATGGTGCTTGTGTTGCTCCCCAAGTCTTTTTACATTTGACTGCGGCTCCCGAGTAAGAAAGGTTGGGGATCCCTGACTCACACTGTCTGTACAGAAACACTCTTAATAAAGGTAAATGTCACTTACATGATGGAACTGCAATGCAAATAACAAAGATAAACGTTGCACAATCAAATATGCAATTATTGTAATGCAAAGAAAACACGCACAAGTCACACTGCAACCAGCTGAGTTTATGATACAGAAACCATCGTGACTCACAAACACATGGCGTTTCCTGATGATCCGGACCTATGTGATCTTCATACTTCTGCTAATGAGGCCTGTTTTTGCCTTTACCGGTTTCCCTATAAATTAAACAAACACATTTCCTTCTGTTGAGCCTTTGTACTTCAGCGCTCGAATAGGGGAACTTTGAAAGGATTTTCAAGTTTTTTTCTAAATGTAACGGATACTGACAGCACCACTAGTCCTGACTATATGTACCACTGAAACAAGCTAACAGTAAATTTCCAACAATGCCATTAAAGGGGCAGTCTCTTTAGTATAAAGCAGACTGTGATATTCAAAGACGATTTGCAACTGGTCTTCTTTTTTTGTTTGTGGTTTTGGACTTACTCAGCAGCTCTCCAGTTTGTAATTTTGGCAGCTATCTGGTTGCTAGCATCCAATTTACCTTAGCAACCATGCAGAGGTTCAGTGAGTGACTGAATAACAAACAGTAGTGGGCCTGCATAGCAAAATATATTATAGTAAGTAACAATAACAGTGGAATTGTAGCCTCGCGGAGCAATAGAGCCGAGGTCAGTAAACCCTTATTTAAAGTTTTGGTATGATGTAGAGAATGTTTTGAAACAATATGCAATTGTTTTTTATTTTTTATTATGTATGGCTTTTGAGTTATTTACCTTTTTATTCAGTGGCTTTCACAGTTTTTTGCACTTTCAGCAAAAAAATGTAGCAATGACAACAAATTTGTAGCTTTAGAAAGCATTTGTTTTTTTTTTTACTTGGGGTCAGTGACCCCCATTTGAAAGTTGGAAAGAGTCGGAAGAAGAAGGCAAATAATTCAAAAACTATTAAGAAAAAATGAAGGCCAATTGAAAAGTTGCTTAGATAACATACTAAAGGTTAATTCAAAGGTGACCCACCCCTTTATAAACTGAAAAGAGGCAGAAGATGAGGGCAAATCATTTGAAAAATGGATAAAAATAAATGATGACTATCTGAAATATTGCAAATAATAGGACATACTTAAAAGTAGGGATGCACCGAATCCAGGATTTGGTTTGGTATTAGGCCGGCATTCAGCCTTTTTCAGCAGGGTACGAAGGGTTGAACCAAATCTTAAATGTTTAAATGTCGCAGCGTGAACATGGAAGTGAAAATTTGCTAATTAGGATTTGGTTCGGTATTCGCCTGTATTCCTTACCATGGATTTGGGGTTCGGCCAAACCTGAAAAACTGGGTTCAGTGCATCCCTACCTAAAAGTAATGTAAAGGTGAACTACGCCTTTAAATAATGGGGGATTGTGCAATACATAACCTGAAAAACATCTAAATAAATAAAAATAAGCCCGTGATTGGTGAATGAAGACCCTCCAGATGCTGCAGAACTGCCCATTTGGTTCATGTTCCGATTTAATGTGCACATTTTTATTCTATATAAGGAGCCCCCTGTAAAGCCGCTGCCCTAGGCACATACCCTCGGGTGCTTATATCAATAATAAGGCCAGTGTGGTGCCAACATTAAGACATCACAAAGTGTCAGGATCAGACAACAGATGGGGCCACTATCTTTCTGATCTCGGACATCACAAGAAACGCCAGGTCCAATAACTTCGACCCAGAATAGTAATGAGCCCTCTGAAGCCACTGGGCGCCCAACACGAGGACACGGAGCAACACCGCAGCTCTCTGGCTTCACATTCATTTTGTTCTGTTCTTCATCTGAATGCGTGGGAATCACATACAATTTCCCTCCACTCACGGCGCTCTCTGAAGAACATATAAATATATTTATTAGGAATATATTAAAGGCCCGACGCTCGCAGAGTTCTTCTGCAGGGACAGAAATTTTCATATCTTCTCAAAAAATTTAAATAGATTTTTTTTTTTAAAGTTAGCTTTGTGTGTCCTTTCTATGGCTTCTCTCTTCTGGAAAAGTTATGAGCCATTTGATTGGGAGCTTGGCCTGAGACAAGAGAACCTGGGAAACTAAACTTTTTCTTTTAATGTTTTGTTAATTATTAAACTCCAGTTCTGCTACTGCCTCCGGGCAAGTTTGCACTTGGGCAGTAACCCATCACAACCAATGGGCAAATGGGAAGTTGCACTGTATCTTATGGTTGGATGTCATTTTATAGTTGGGATCTAGAGGACCACAAACTTCAAGGTTGGTTGGGATAGAGGAGGAGTCTTTTTGGTCTCACTACCCCTTTAATAGACAGCAGGAGTCAAGAGATAGGTACTACTTTCTTGCAAACCTAGAGCAGTGATCCCCAACCAGTGGCTCTGGGGCAACATTGGATGTTGCTCTCAGTGCCCCTAAACCAGGGAGTTATTTTTGAATTCCTGACTTGGGGGCAAGTTTTGGTTGAATAAAAACAAGATTTCCTACCAAATAAAGCCCCCTGTTGTAATGTACTAATAAGGCAGGAGCCAATGAATGATAACACTGGTGAAAATCTGACTCCTGTAAGCAGAGACACCCAGCTAGTTCCGATTTTCATGGACGCCCTTTTGGAGCCCCGGAGCCGAGGTCCTAACTGGGGCGTTACAAACTCCAGAGAACAGATAATCAAATTTGAGGTACAGGCCGAAGTTGAAAACCAGGAAACAATTGAAACAGGCTTGAGCAGGAACTGATATAACCAGGAGCCAGCTTGGGCAAAGAGGGACTGAGAGAAAGGGTTTAAATAGGCAGTTTTGGCACCAAAACAATAAAGGAAGTGAGGGAAAGGAAGTAGACGCAAAACCCATACCAAAATGGCGCCTTAAACTTCAATGCGCGCAACTGCGCATGTCACAGTGTCAAAGCACATGTACAGTTACGCCACGACGTCTCCCCAGATGCGCGCATACACGGAAGTGCTGGCTAGTACCAGAGCGCATCTGCTGGCCAGCATGACCTAAGTTAAGAGAATGTGCCAGACTGGCAGAGCGCCTTACACCTGTAAGCTGATAGTGTGCATAGAGGCCCCTAATAGCCAATCACAGCCCTTATTTGGCTCCTCCATGAACTTTTATGGTGCTTGTGTTGCTCCCCAAGTCTTTTTACATCTGACTGTGGCTCACGAGTAAGAAAGGTTGGGGATCCCTGCTAGTGGGTGCAGATGGAAAAGCGTACCTTGGAGGTGAGAGGCACTGATCCTGCTCAGCTAGGGTAGTATTTTTACCATTAGGCATGCTGAGACGAGGAAGGGCAGCAATAAAGGGCTCCAGTAGTCCCAAAATCAACGCTAGGCATCTGTGGCCCCAGCAAGGAAGTTTTATCCCTAGCAAACACATTCTCAGTTCGGTAAGTCCAGATTGTAGGCACCGGGAGCTGCCAGGGTATGCAGGCTGTTACACTTGCACTCAACATGGGAAGAAATAGGAGGAGGACCCCCACTGTGTGTTTCAGGGTATCTATTCCTGGCTGGTAATGGGAAGCACTTTGTGGGGAGGTGCAATTCTGTTGATGTTTATCACTGCACAGCTTTCTCTAGGTTAGTAAATATTGTCTATGGCATCACTAGTGTGAGTGTGTATTTGTATAGTAAACTGTAAACTGTCAGATTCAGGCTTTCATGCATTGCTGATGTACATAAATACACCCACAGGAGACCTGGGATTCCACCATTACCCAGTGCTCCCACCATATCACTATGTGACTTCATCAAAGAAGTTGTCCCAAATCCCATTGTCCCTGCTATCCACCCTATAAACTTATTGTGGTGGTTTAAAAACAACTAGCACTAATACTGTTTACATAGCAAATAACACTGTTTTACATAGCAAATAATTCACTCTACCATTTAAAATGTTATTCTTGAACCAACAAATGTATTTGTAGCTGTAATATTGGTGTGTAGGCGCCATCTCAGTGCATTGTGCCTGAGTCTGAGCTTTCAGCCAGCGCTACACATTAGAACTGCTTTCAGGTAACCTATTGTTTCTCCTACTCCCATGTAACTGAAGGAGTCCCAAGCCGGACTTGGATTTCTTACTATTGAGTGCTATTCTGATACCTACTGGGAGCTGCTATCTTGCTCCCTTCCCATTGTTCTGCTGGGAGAGGGGGATATCACTCCAAAGTGTGACTGAGTCTGAGCTTTCAGAAGGAGCCAGCGCTACACATTAGAACTGCTTCTCTAAATGTTTGAATGCGTATATATGAGTGTGAGCTGCCATATGGCTTGATTCAGATGATCACTAGGGGTACAGCTGTCTGTGTCGGTGAATGCTCCTGCTTACAGTATGTTTAGGAGGAAACTCTGCAGATGGAGGTATTAAGATAAAATAATCCTGATTATAAAGATATATTCCCCTACTCTATTCTTATCTCTCAAACCCAGCTATTCCCCCCAGCGCGGCTGCCACAGGGCTATAAATAAGATACATGGGCCTTCCAGACAGTATCATTGATCTTTCACTGGCTATTCCTTCACTGAGCGAATGAAATAATAGCCCGAGGCCTGGCCGATTTTATTTAAGGGACACTATGTTCTAAATGTTTCTCTTCAGAATTGTTCATAGTACCAGGGAATGGATCTGTTCTTATAGAATTACGGCATCTCTCTGTACAAGGTGTGAGGAGGAAACCTAGAAAATGTTGCAGCTGTCTAGGTGGGAATAGGGGCGGCCATGCTGCAAATGAAATGCCCCATGGGGGTTTAGGGGAGGGATAGTAAAATTTGGGGTGGCGTTGTGTCATTGGAGGCAGGGCTGTGATTGGGTTGATTTTTGACTGAGCTTTACAGTGCTGAAACCCGGTCAGTCAGTTTTAAACTGGTCAACCCCTCAAAACCCGGTAATTGGGCTCAGAACCAATTGGCAACACTGTTATAACAATAAGCAACCAAACAGCAGCTAGCTTTTACTGGTCTCAGGCATATGGTACAATAAAAACAAACATCTGATTGGTTGCCATAGATCCAAGAACAAGTGGTAAAATCATTGAAATTCCTGCTTTGCTTTTGCCATTTTTGGTTTCCTTTTCGTTTCTGAACATTAAGTCTTGTGAGCGCTTATTGTTTTATGTCTGAAGTCAGGTGTTGGTCAGAGCGGGTAGTAGTACATTGTAGTAGTACATTCCTCTGTTGTGTAATGAGTCACTGGGTGACGAGCAGTCACGCAATCTCTATCAGCCGCTCCGCATTGAGTGTTCAGAAGACTGACTTGCAGGAAATGATCTTGCTCTTTATACTCAGCAATAACCTCAAACCCAAAAAGCAAAGGTCACTCCACACTGCGAGCAAAACCGTAGGGTCTGAGCAATATAAACGACAACAAACGAGTAGAAGTAGTACGGCATGGGGCCGCCTCCTGCGAGGGTTCCTAGCACACTGACACAGACAGATACAATGCTTTCAGTAGTGGTTACAAGCCTTTGGAAACATATAATGAATGCACACTGGGATTATGATTAACTGGCCATCTAATAAATAATAATAAATAAATAAATAAATAATAATAAATGTTTCGGCAAGCATCGATTCGTGGCAAATTTCCGCATTTCACCATTGGCGGATTGTTTCGTGAAACGGATGAAAACATTTGCAGCGGAAAAATTCGGCGCACGTCCAAAAATTGTCGCCGGCGTCAAAAAAGGATAGTCGCGGGCATCAAAAGAATAGCCGCGCGACGAAATAATAGCCGGGGGCGAAATAGGAATAGCCGTGCGACAAAATAATAGCCGCAGGCGACAATTTTTTTTGCCGCACAATATTTTTGCCGTTTTGCTAATTTTTCGCCGTTTCGCGGATCTTTGCAAATTTTTCGGCGAAGCGAAATGGAACAGATGCGCTCATCACTAGTTGCCAGTATTTGACTGGCCTAGCCGGAAAACCGCCAGCTAGCGCCAGTGCAAGTAAATTTGTAAGGGTGGCAACCCTACCTATAATCCCTACCTTGCCTGACTCTTTCCATAGCGGATCACTACCTTTTATATAGAGGTACCACCCAATATTCCCACTCATTTCCCCACCTCATCCGCCCATTTCCCCTGCCAGCCCACCCATTTCTCTTCCTAGTTGGCCCATTTCCCCAGCCCAAGTGTTTCACTTCCCACCCTCAACCTAAAGGCCAGTATTAATTGCAAAAAAAAAAAAGGTGGCAAACCTATGACCATCTGGGCATTTTAGTAGGGGATGCACTAGATCCATGTAAGGTTACTCCAAGGCTGCTTATACTCTTAATGGGACTAAAGTTGGCCACATACGGGCTGATTTTAACTGCCGACCTATTCGGCAGCTTATCAGCCCGTGTAGGGGCGCAAACGACGGGCCTGCCCAACCAATATCTGGCCTGAAATCAGCCTGATTTCAATTGGGCAGGTTTAAAAAATTAGTCAAATCGGGGACTGCATCAGCTCGTTGATGCGGTTCCCGAACCGACTGCGCCTATTAACGGCATTCTAATTCGAACGTTTGGCCCCAAGGCCAAGCGGACGAATTAGCCTAAATTCACCCGATATCGCCCTTCTGTAGGTGGGGATATCGGTAGAAGATCTGCTCCCTTGGCGACCTCTCTAAGCAAGTGGATCTTAACGTGTATGGCCACCTTAAGTTAGGCAAATCCTTGATGGAGAAGGACCTGGGGGTACATGTGGGTAATAAATGTGGCAGTAGCAAGCCGTGCCAGTAAGCAGCAGGAAGGGCAAACAAGGTTTTCAGCTGTATTAGGGTACGGCTGCGCGAAAATGGACCCAATGGTTGTGCATGCAATGGATATTTATTTTAGGTACTTGTGTCTAAACACAACATATGTTGTAGCTGCGCTGAGTGCCATTGCATATGACCTCCGCTATGGATGTGTCGGTAATTACAAAAAAAAAATACGACCTAATACAATTTTATGGTGCTGCAATAATGCTAGAATCCTAGGGGGGAAACCCTGCATTGTGAAAATGTAATGTAAAAAAATGGTAACTGGTATCTGACAATTGCACTTTGCATACTGCGTTGGTAAATGACCCTTAAGGGCTTGGATAGTTGCTGAACTACTTTGTATACAAACGGCACTGTCTGCATCACTTGCATGTGGGTAAAGCTGAGCAAACAAAACAGCACTAGAATACAATTACATTTTCTTATTCCCCTGACCACAAAGCATGGCATGAGTTCTTGTGTAAGGACTACAGCGCACCTTTATAAATATGCCAAACATTTTGCACCAATTTTTGTATGCATTTGGGGTAAAATATTTTACATTATTAAAACTTAAAGGAGAACCAAGTACTAAAAAAGGAATATAGCTATTTATGTACAAAATTTAATGTACCAACCCAGAGGTTGCCCAAGGGGAAATCAGCTGCCCTGACGCGTTAAATTTACGCGCTTGGGGGAGGATGACGGGTGGGGGGCCCGGCGAGGGGGGTTAGGGGGGCTATGGGTGTGGGCACCTGCAGAGCCCCTGGGGCGGTAACCCCGGTGGGCCCTTCACCCCCCAGTCCAACCCTGTTTTTGCCCAAGGGGAAATCAGCTGTCCCACTGGTGGCAAAGAGTCTGAAAATACCCTTTTATCCAGGGCAATAGGAAAACATATGAATGCCGTAAACACTGTATTTTTTGGGCACTTTTCTGCCTTCCCCAAAGCTCTAGATCTAATGAGAATCTCCATTGTTCTTCAGCACTTTGCGCCCAGCCCCTGACCACGCCATGACATTTCTGAAATAGAGCCCTAGTCCTCAAGTAACTGAATGGCGACTTTTGTTTCTTGAAGCCGCTCGGCCTGCTGTTGTTAATTGCAGGGAATTTAGACGCAGACCCTTTTTCTTTGCCCTGTAGAGAACTAAGATGATAATTCATTCCCATATCTTAATTAATCACATAAATCTGTCGTGGGAGTGATTTAAATGAGGCTCCTCTTTCTCCCTGTAATCACCAAAGGGCGAGACTTAAATCACAGATGCATCACCTCATCAGCCCATGTCCGCTGGTGTGCAAAATTGCAGGGTGGTGCTGGGACGTGCCGTGGGAAGAGTTTCCCTCCTAGTCACCTAATATTTCCCTATGCTTGCCATGAAAGCCTGAGGGCTCAGGCAATTTGCATTTGGTTTTCATTTTCTATTTGTTTGTGGTTTTTCAGTTTTGTAGCTTTTCCCTTTTATTTTTTTTTTCCTTTCTTTCTTTTTTTTTCCAGTTTGGATTTTCAGAATCTGGTTGCTAAGGTCTTGGCTACCTTAGGAACCAAGCAGTGATTTGAATGAGAGACTGGGATGTGAATAGGAGAGGGACTGAACAGAAAGATAAGGATACAAGTTAAAAATAATAATACATCTTTAAGCTCAAAGAGCAATAGTATTTTTGCTGCCGGGGTCGGTGACCCCCATTTGAAAGCTGGAAAGATGTAGCTGAGAAAGACAAATAATTCAAAAACTAAAATAAATAATGAAGACCAATTGCAAAGGTGATAGGAATAGGGCATTCTACAACATACTAAAAGTTAATTTAAAGGTGAGAAGATGGGGAACTACTGTGGCCAACTTTAAAGCAGAGGGAGCACCGCAAGGGTCGGGTCCCACTAGAGCCAGGACCCACCGGGATTTTTCCCGGTGTCCTGGCGGCCCGGTCCGACCCTTTGCAAAAATGCGCCCCGGGTTCCATGGTAATAGTTTGTAAGGGCTGAAAAGTGTAGGGCAAGATGGCAACAGTAACACTGAAGTGTAGTACACCTTTAAATTAACTTTTAGTATAATGTAGAGAATGATATTCTGAAACAATTTGCAATTGGTCTTTATTTTGTATTATTTGTGGTTTTTGAATTATTCAGCTTTTTGTTTAGCAGCTCTCCAGTTTGGAATTTCAGAAGCTTTCTGGTTGCTAGGGTCCAATCTAACCTAGCAACCAGCTGGTGATTTGAAAGGGAGACAGCAATATGAATAGAGGAGGGCCTAAATAGAAAGTTAAGTAATAAAAAGTAGCAATAACAATAAAACTGTAGTCTCCCTGAACAAAGTTTTTTGGCTGCTGGGTGACCCCCATTTAAAAGCAGGAACAGGAAGGCAAATAATTCAATAAAAAATAAATAAAAAATAAAGACCAGTTCAAAACTTGCTAAGAATAGGTCATTCTATATCATACAATTAGTTAAGTTGAAGGTGAACTACCCCTTTACATTAGTTTTTAGTATGACATAGAGAGTGATATTCTGAGAGAATTTGCAATTTGTCTTCATTTTTTTATTTTTTTATTTATTTATTTTAATTATTTAGCTTTTTGTTCAGCGGCTCTTCAGTTTGGAATTTCAGCAGCTATCAGTTGCTAGGATGCAAATTACCTTAGAAACCAGGAAGTGGTTTGAATGAAAGACTGAAATATGAATAGGAGAGGCCTGAATAGAAAGCTAAGTAATACAAAGAAGGAAGCTGGAAGGAGTCAGAAGAGGAAAACGATCAATTAAAAAATGACCATGACTATCCTATAACATACTTAAGGTTAACTGAAATGTGAACCATATATCACTTAGATTGTAAGCTCTATGGGGCAGGGACAGAACCCACAATAACTTTAAGCATGTTGGTGTCTGTCACCCCAACATGTGGGTTCAGTGGGGTATTTAAAAAGTAATAGGAGCAGTGAAAGGTGGAGTATTTTGGCTGCCACTAGAGGGCAGCAGTGGTTAAAATGCCCTTATGTGCCACTAGCCTTGTAAAACAGATAGAAACCATTTTGGCAAGTAGAGTAGACACACAATAGGGGAATATAATACAGCTTTGGCACAGTAACTTGCAGTGACCAGTCATATGTTTCTTTTTATTAGTGTTACTTCGGCTTATCAGAGCTTACTGATAACTGGAAATTAACTGTGTAATAAACAGAGTTAAAGACTTCAGTGAGGAAGGGGTGCAAGTAGGTAAGCCATTGTGACGTCACTTTTGATGCAGTGGGGAAACTCAGACCGAGATATAAATCGCTGCTGAG
Source organism: Xenopus tropicalis (assembly GCF_000004195.4). NCBI lineage: Eukaryota > Metazoa > Chordata > Amphibia > Anura > Pipidae > Xenopus > Xenopus tropicalis. The sequence goes on along the minus strand of NC_030678.2, from coordinate 165,148,829 downwards.
CACCACTGGGTCTGTGCATCTATGACCCATAATAATATGGCACTGTCTCTCATATAATATTTATAATAAATGACTGCAGTAGACATATCTGTATCTCTCGCTTTAACCTCTTACTAGAGATACATTCCCACAGACTGGGTCTGTTTGTCAACAACCAGCAATATACATTATGAAATAATTAGTGTTTGGCCGCATCATAAATCCTCACCTTCTCCCAAGGTTAAGAACTGTTTACTGGGCAATAAACCTCCCATAGGGTGCTATGGCGTTCTCACTTTCAGACGACCTACAATCATTCCTTTGGAGATATTTTAGCAGGGCTCGGAGGAATGTGACGTGTGGACGTGTTTATGATAACACAATGCAGGGAAACATTCACTGACATTATAGCAGGGGGGGCAACATGGAGCCCTGGGGAACCTGGATGGTATTATATATAGTGCTACTGTTTACAGGATAACCCTTTTGAAATAAAAAATAACAAAAGTGGTATAAAGGTGATACCTTTATTGGCTAACTAAGATAACCATAGCAAGCTTTCAGAACATTTTAGTTCCTTTAGTTCCTTTTTCAAAATGTTCTGAAAGCTTGCTATGGTTATCTTAGTTAGCCAATAAAGGTATCACCTATATACCACTTTTGTTATTTTTTATTTCAAAAGGGTTACCCTGTAAACATTTTTTGACTGGCTAACACGGTACATCACCTTTTCCTGCATATAGTGCTACTTAAATACACAGCGCTGTTCATTAAGGGGGTGGTTCAACTTAACGATAACTTTTAGTATTCCTAGCAACTTTGCCATTGGTCTTCTTTATTTATAGTTTTTGAATAATGTGTCTTCTTCTTCTGATTCTATCCAGCTTTCAACTTGCCCAACTTCACTGAGCCCAACGTCCAAAAAACTATTGCTCTGCGAGGCTACAATTTTACTGTTATTCTTACTTTTTGTTACTTAACTTCTTATCAGTACGTCACCTATTCATTTTCCAGTCTCTCATTAAAACTACTTGCTAGGGTAAATAAGGCCTATAGCTGCTGAAAAACCAAACTGGAGAACTGCTAATCAGAACACTAAATAAATGAAAAAAATGCAAAAAATAAAAAATGAAGACCAATTGCAAATTGTCTCAGAATATTAATCAGTGAGAACCTAAAGAGCCCTTATATATAGATATAAATAGAAAGAGGATCCATTTTGCACCCCCAAGTGATTAAGCCTTTCTTGCCCTTTAAAGTTACCAGAGGTGGATGTTTGCTGCACCCTGCCGTCTGAAGCAGAAAACCCTAGGTCCCGAGCATTCTGGGTATATATATGCAGATACTGTATGGGACCTATTATCCAGAATGCTCTGTGAGAGCCCAATGAGATCTCATTACGCTATAAATTAGCTCTTGAAGGTATATGTAGGATACTAAAAGATACCAAGAAAATGGCTGTTTGGCCCCAGGAACCTTTTTTAGCAGGGCCCTAGTTTGGGCAACCTTTGTTTTATGTATAATGGGGCCCCACCAATGTCCCCTCCAACTTCTTGTGTATTGGTGCAGTGTAGTAATGTGCGGGGACCCTAACCCGCCCACTCCCAACCCAAACCCTACCCAACCCGGCTTTTGCCCGGTATTTATAGACCGTGCCCAGCAGGTCCGAATTTAACTTCTCAGCGCCCCGAGGCCGCCCCCGCCCCCCCACGAGTACGCATGTGCAATCGCGCGGTGCCCTCTCCCCCCGAGTGCGCATGCGCGATCGCACATTTAAACTCCCATACGGAGCAGTGGGGAGAGGTCCCGACTGCTCCGTATGGGAGCCAAATTTAAAAAATCTGTTGCAGCGGGGCGGCATGCCGCCCCTAAACTTGTGCCGCCCTAGGCCCGGGCCTTTGTGGCCTTTCCACAAATCCGGGCCTGGCGCCCAGCCCGCAATGATGTCACAAAAGGGGTGGGTGTGATGGGTGCGCACCTATTTCCCAACCTGGTTCCTTTAAAATATTAAAGCCTTTAGTGAATACATTTCCGGCAAACAGTGACTGATGTCTTCAGCCCTTTTTTTCCCTTTTGATATGCCATATAATGTATTCCTGAATATATTCTCACTCTGCCTGAAGTGGGATTTACAGCCCTGGGGAGCGGAGAGCAATAATCCTAAATTCAATAACTTTTATTCTGAGCTCTCACTATGTTGAAGGATGTAGATCTTATTCTAAGGCACAGCCGAGATTGCCAGTATCTTATCATTCAATTTCAGTCCCTGAAGCCGGCTTATTCACTATAGCTATGGTATGGTTTGTGCAGAACGCTTGGGACTCGGCTGGATAACTTCCGTGGTGCGAAGTTCTTTGGACAACTGTTTTCCAGATAATAGATCCCAAACCTTTATATTAGGAATAGATCTTAATTATTTATTTCTTATAGTTTTCGAATTTTTTGCCTTCTTCTTGAAACTTTGTAGCTTTTAAATGGGGGTCACTGACCCTGTCAGCCAAAAACTATTGCTCTGTGAGGCTACAGTTATATTGTTATTGTTGCTTTTTATAACTTTTTTTTCTATTCGGTCCCTCTCCTATTCATATATCCGTCTTTCATTCAATCCACTCCCTAGTTGCTAAGGTAATTTGGACCCTAGCAACCAGATAACTGTTATAACTTTAAGGGGATAAAGGTGGCCACAAACATGCGTGACCCACGGGTACAGTTGGCTTTGGGTGCACCTGTGCGTCACTAAAGGAAACCCTCAACACCCCAACCCTATATAGATGTGTCGTCTGAGGCTTTTCCCTGGCCCCATAGCTATTCAATTTGCCCTATTGTTGGCAGAATCAGGCAGAGATCTCCTTATTTGACAACCTGGTCAAACAAGCAGATCTTCCCATGTATGGCCAGAGTTAGGTTACAAGGTCTGGGGGAGGCCAGGAGGGAGAGAATTAAATATTTAACCAGGTGCACTTTCAACAAAAAGGGAGATGAATGAAGTAGGAGTTGTTGTTCAGTGGCTTCAGTATTTTGGTCTTGAGTTATTTGTGTAAGTAAAGTAATTGCTATTGAAAGCAGCGTCTGTTTGGCTGTTTTGACTTGACTGCTGTATCACTGTAGCAGAAGCCTGGGGGAGAGCTGACTTGTGCTGCATTGTTTCAAGAGTCAGAACCAGAGAACAGAAAGGGACAGATACTGCTTTCAATAGCAAGTACTATATGCTAACAATATATGCATCATGAAAAGTTACTTAGAATTATTTTTCTTTCCTTATTCCACATAAAAAGTGCATTGTACAAGACGGTATGTAAGTAGCCCACACCTTCCTGCATTTACTAAGTAAATATTTTAAATGTCCCTTTTGTTCTGCTGATGAGATTACAGCACGAGGGTCAGGCGCAGTTGCACTTCCCCTTATCGATTGCTGATTCCCACTTTTACACAGCCACCAAAGAGATTTTGTCACCTTGGGTTCCTTTCTATAATCTCTGGGAAACTCAGTGCACTGTTATTCCCAGCATGCACTATCAGCTGTAAGAAGCTGGAGAACAAAGGTAATAATATGCCGGTACCTTTAAGGCTCTGGCACACGGGGAGATTAGTCGCCCGCGACAAAACTCCCTGTTCGCGGGCAATTAATTACATTTTCGGGGAGATTAGTCGCCCGAGACAGAGGAGATTTGTTGCGGGCGACTAATCTCCCCGTGTCCAGAGCCCTTAGGGTGAAGCCACACTGGGCTACTAGTAGCAGCTATTTTTCAAGACTACTAAACTCCAGAAAATACCGTGCCATAGACAATACTGAGAGTTGCCTTTGCTAAAACACAAATAGAGACAATTATCAGTAAATGATCAGCATTGTCTTTTTTAGTAGTCACAACAAGTAGCTGCTACTAGAAGCTCTGTGTGTCTTCACCCTTAGGGCTCTGGCACACGGGGAGATTAGTCGCCCGCGACAAATCTCCCTTGTTGCTGGTGACTAATCTCCCCGATATGCCATCCCACCAGCTTGAATGTAAATCGCCGGTGGGATGGCATATGCGGCGACGCGATTTCCCGAAATCCTCTCAAGGCAACTTCCGCGATTTTGGGAAATTGTGTTGCCGCATATGCCATCCCACCGGCGATTTACATTCAAGCCGGTGGGATGGCATATCGGGGAGATTAGTCGCCCGCAACAAGGGAGATTTGTTACGGGCGACTAATCTCCTCGTCTACCACAGCCCTTAGGGTGAAGACACACTGGGCTACTAGTAGCAGCTACTTTTTCACAGCTACTAAACGCCAGAAAATACCCTGCCACAGACAATACTGAGAATTGCCTCTGCTAAAACACATGTAGAGGCTGTTATTAGTAAATGATCAGCATTGTCTATTTTAGAAGCCACGACAAGAAGCTGCTATTAGTAGCTCCGGGTGTCTTCAGCCTCAATGTCTATAAATTAGGAACTGATTATTGTCCCCGGGCATGTTGCACTATATAGATACACGGGCTAATTCACACCACATGCTGTTTTTGTGCTGGCTGGTCGATGCTGTAACAGCGCAGCACCTGTCTATCATTCCCTAAAGTCAGAGGTACTTCATAATAGAACCTATTAAAGGCAAGTTTTTCCAGCCCCTTTAATTGAGCTCTATCTGGGCCTATAAAATGATTGGTGCTTCATAAATCTGTTAGTAAATGTTGGTAGTGACTATTTTAAGCCTTGGAGCCTAAGTTAGAATCTTATGGAAGAGGGTCCCTGAATGCTGTTGGCTTGGAGTAACTATTCCTAGAGGATAGGGGTGGCATGTTTGCCATTAGTCCAGAGAAGAATGTTGGGATGCAAAGTTGCCACTGTATAAGGCTAATGGCAAAATAAATATGGCTGCTTGCCAGACAGTGGGTATGTTGGGTAGGAGAAGCCATACTTCCCAGCAAATATGTATCTTTTCTACTTCAGCCTCTCTATATACGGAATATATGGATTTATAGATTTTTTCCAGCACACACTATAAACTCCAATACAGCAGTATGATAAGAGTATTGCTCTGGTACAGGGCAGCCATCCCAGCCAATCAGAGCCCACACTGCCTGGGACCCTATTCCCTGGCTCGCAGTGACAGTGGGAAGGGAGGTTACTCCAGACAGGCAGCAGCTTGGGTTTCTCTGGGAACTCCTTGTGTCATTGCTATTAAGGCTAATGTCCCACGGAGAAATTAGTTGCCCTCCGTCGATCTCTGCTACAGCGGGTGACTTACCTCTCCAAAATGCCTTTCCCCTGGCAACAATCGCTGGTGGAAAGGCCTACTCTTTGCCTCTGTTCCCTCCTGCAGGAGGAAAGGCATTTTAGAGAGGTTGTAGCAGAGATTTATGGCGGGCGGCTAATCCGTCTGTGGGACATTAACCTAAGGGGAAAGCTAAACTCCTTATTACCCACTGACATTTTAACAGGCAATCAAGGTGCCTTTTGTTTTGATAAGGAGCAACCGCACCTTGAATATGAAGCAAGCCCAAGGCCACACAATGGGATGTACTTTGGCCTGGTTGTAGCCACAGCACATATACCGTATCTCTGACTAAAGTACCCTAATGCCAGGGGCAAATACAGTGTTAGTGCCAGGGCTCCAGTTTAGTCTCTCAGGTTTTGGTATAGTCCAGTTTCACACTGGAAGAAAAGCTATTATAACATTTGTTGTGATGTCAAACTGAAAAGACTAATGTAGAACAATTAATGTCATTGTGCCAGGGGATCTCCTATCAGAGCATTTTGAAAGGCTTTTGGAAACATATATATAAATGATGGTGACTCCTGGAAAATTCAGATTGACAGTTCTGATTCAGGTGGGCCTAGGCACTTGAGGGCCAAAGCCAAGAATAATTGCCACCATCCCATTTTCTTTGTTGCCCTATGTTACATTATTGCTGTGAGAGTGGGCGCGGGGTGTCTGCTTATTTGGGGGCCCTAGGAGCCCAGCCTGACACCGGCACTGTGTACCCTCACCACAATGACAAGCCATTTCTGGGCACAAGTAACTACAGAATTGTGTTACCATATGAAGGCCACAGTGAAGTGCCCAAAACTGTCTCTGCTGCCCCACTTTTTACCCGAATGGAAAGTTATATTGCTGCTTTTGAGCCCAAAACCACTTTAGTGCACATTTGCCAGGTTGGCGGTTTTCCCGCCAAATTGGGCTACTAATTTAAAGCCCAAAGTACAAGCATGCCAAGGTACAGTTTTGGGCTATTTTGGAGCCTCGGCGGGTTTGTAGATTGGAAACTAGCCAAAGTTTTTTTTGTGCCTAGTGTGCCTGTTCCACTGCATGCTGGGTAATGTAGTTTGTATCTAACAATTAGCCTACAACTAGAATTAATTAAAACTACAATACCCAGCATGCAATTGGACAGTATAGACAGAGGCTCCATTTTATATTATATTTTGCTCTTTCAGGCTCAACCTGTCTGTTCTACAACCAGCTCCCTGCTCTATGTCTGCTTTGTGATTGTACTATTACTTTCTACTGGGATGTGGGGGCAGTTCTGCAGTTGAAGCTATAACTCTCTGGATATCTTGGGACTTTTGAGAGTTGTAGTTCTGTGGTACAGTGGTAAAGCGTTGAAGTGGTAAAGAGTGGGGAAATATGGCTGCTTGCCAGACTGTGGGTATGGTTGGGTGGGAGAAGCCATACTTCCCAGTATCTTTTCTACTTCAGCCTCTCTAGATACGGAATATATGGATTTATAGATATTTTTACACATTATAAACTTCAACAGATCACACATTATGACAAAAGTACCGCCCTGGTACAGGGCAGCCATCCCAGCCAATCAGAGGCCGCTGTTCCCGTTACCTGGCTGGCAGTGAAAGCGGGAAGGCGGGCAGGGCAGGGTTAATCCAGACAGGCGGCACCTCGGGTTTCTCTGGGAACTCTTTGAGTGACAGATGACATCACGGAGGGGGTGGGACTGAGTGATGATGTGGATCCCGGAGGCTGCCGTGCAACCCAAGCGGGCAGAGAGCTGAAGTTCAGTGAGAGGCTGCGGTGCTGCTGTGCGGGGCTCCGGGAACTGATGGGGGGACCCGGGCTGTGCGACTGGAATAAGCCGAGAATTCTGCCTGAGGTTTGTGCCACAGGCTGCCAGTGAAGAGTTGCTGCGCTACTGCCCGACGTCTCTAGAGTGCCCAGGCTGAGATACAGTGCCACCGACCTACAGCCCCTGTACAGCCAGTCTGTGCCCGACCGACCTACAGCCCCTGTACAGCCAGTCTGTGCCCGACCGACCTACAGCCTCTATACAGCCAGTCTGTGCCCGACCGACCTACAGCCTCTATACAGCCAGTCTGTGCCCGACCGACCTACAGCCTCTATACAGCCAGTCTGTGCCCGACCGACCTACAGCCTCTATACAGCCAGTCTGTGCCCGACCGACCTACAGCCTCTATACAGCCAGTCTGTGCCCGACCGACCTACAGCCTCTATACAGCCAGTCTGTGCCCGACCGACCTACAGCTGCACTGGGCACCTATATAAGCCAGTCTGTGCCCGACCGACCTACAGTCTCTATACAGCCAGTCTGTGCCCTACCGACCTACAGTCTCTATACAGCCAGTCTGTGCCCTACCGACCTACAGTCTCTATACAGCCAGTCTGTGCCCTACCGACCTACAGCTGCACTGGGCACCTATATAAGCCAGTCTGTGCCCGACCGACCTACAGCTGCACTGGGCACCTATATAAGCCAGTCTGTGCCCGACCGACCTACAGCCACACTGGGCACCTATATACAGCCACTCTGTGCCCTGCCAACCTAAAGCTGCACTGGGTATATCCAGCTTCTCTCTACATCTCTGCCTCTGTGCCCAACGTTCTCTTACATCTGCTGGGTGTTCAGCTACTCCTTGTGCCACTGACTGACACCCACAGCTCCTGTGCGCCTACTGCCTTCCTACAGGTACCGCTACTTTCTGCCTGACTTACTGGCTGCACTTTGCTCCTACTGATACTCTCTATCTGCCTGGCACCTGGTTATACCTACAGCCGCTGCTCCCTGTGCCCTGGTTATACCTACAGCTTCTCTGTGCCCTGGTTATACCTACAGAACTCTCTGTGCCCTGGTTATACCTACAGCTTCTCTGTGCCCTGGTTATACCTACAGAACTCTCTGTGCCCTGGTTATACCTACAGAACTCTCTGTGCCCTGGTTATACCTACAGCTTCTCTGTGCCCTGGTTATACCTACAGAACTCTCTGTGCCCTGGTTATACCTACAGAACTCTCTGTGCCCTGGTTATACCTACAGAACTCTCTGTGCCCTGGTTATACCTACAGAACTCTCTGTACCCTGGTTATACCAACAGAACTCTCTGTGCCCTGGTTATACCAACAGAACTCTCTGTACCCTGGTTATACCAACAGAACTCTCTGTGCCCTGGTTATACCTACAGAACTCTCTGTGCCCTGGTTATACCAACAGAACTCTCTGTGCCCTGGTTATACCTACAGCTTCTCTGTGCCCTGGTTATACCTACAGAACTCTCTGTGCCCTGGTTATACCTACAGAACTCTCTGTGCCCTGGTTATACCTACAGAACTCTCTGTGCCCTGGTTATACCTACAGAACTCTCTTTGCCCTGGTTATACCTACAGAACTCTCTGTGCCCTGGTTATACCAACAGAACTCTCTGTGCCCTGGTTATACCTACAGAACTCTCTTTGCCCTGGTTATACCTACTGAACGCTCTGTGCCCTGGTTATACCTACAGCTTCTCTGTGCCCTGGTTATACCTACAGAACTCTCTGTGCCCTGGTTATACCTACAGAACTCTCTGTGCCCTGGTTATACCTACAGAACTCTCTGTGCCCTGGTTATACCTACAGCTTCTCTGTGCCCTGGTTATACCTACAGCTTCTCTGTGCCCTGGTTATACCTACAGCTTCTCTGTGCCCTGGTTATACCTACAGCTTCTCTGTGCCCTGGTTATACCTACAGCTTCTCTGTGCCCTGGTTATACCTACAGCTTCTCTGTGCCCTGGTTATACCTACAGCTTCTCTGTGCCCTGGTTATACCTACAGCTTCTCTGTGCCCTGGTTATACCTACAGAACTCCCTGTGCCCTGGTTATACCTACAGCTTCTCTGTGCCCTGGTTATACCTACAGAACTCTCTGTGCCCTGGTTATACCTACAGAACTCTCTGTGCCCTGGTTATACCTACAGAACTCTCTGTGCCCTGGTTATACCTACAGAACTCTCTGTGCCCTGGTTATACCTACAGAACTCTCTGTGCCCTGGTTATACCTACAGAACTCTCTGTGCCCTGGTTATACCTACAGAGCTTTCTAAGCCCTGACTATAACTACAGTTGCTCTGTGTGCCCTGGATGTACCTACAAGTGTTCTTAGGTTATGCCTACAGTTGCACTGTGTGACTTGGCTGTACTGACTGTTCCTATATGTTCCCTATGTGGCTCTGTGTTAACCTCAAGGCAACCTCATTCACACCTACAGAGACCTTCCTGTAATATCATTCCTCGTATAGGCCAGTAAGTTGTTAGGGACACCCCTGCTGCCACCCTGCCCTTTAGCCACGCTGTCCCAAACAGACTACAGGAAATCCGTCAACTGCAGAGCATTCAACAGAAGGTGCAGTCATTGGGAAGGAGCGGCAGAGAATCCCAGGCCGATGGGTTAAATCTGAGCTCAGTTTACATTCCTGCTGCTGCTGAAAAGTCCCATTCAGCCTGTGAGACACCGTGGAAGGGCAAGGGAGCTGCAGTTCACTACAACAGATGATGCACAGTCACATCTGTCAGCCAGTCCATAGGCGGCACTAGGAAAAAACCTACAGGATGAGGGGGGAAAGTTTGCTGTCTGTGGAAAGGCTGAGGTGCTGGAGACCCTGTAGGAGAAGCCGCTTGAGGTCTCTTAGATCTCGCCTGCTGGCTGCCAGCTTGACTTGCACTGCCCTAGTGGTGTATATGTGCTCCCAGGATCTCATAGCTGGCCCCATTAACTTCCCTTTGCTTTGGGGGACCACCACCCCACCGAAGCAGGTCACTGTTTTAATATGGTATGAGCCTTTTGGCAAACGGCGAAGACTTGGCGATTGCCACATCCTCTTCAATGTCACGGGATGCCACATCACAACCAACAGAAGTCTATACCAGGAGGCAGATGCCATAGTGTTCCACCACCGCGACATTGCCGACTTCAGTGACCTTCCTTTCAGAAGGCGCCAGAGCTCCCAAAAGTGGATCTGGATGAACTTTGAATCTCCGTCTCATTCGCCCTGGCTGGCGAGTCTAGGGGGCATATTCAACTGGACCATGTCCTACAGGGTGGACTCGGATATCTTCATGCCCTATGGTTTCTTATTCTCGAAAAAACATGCCAAAATTGTGCTGCCACGCAAGAGAAAGCTGGTGGCCTGGGTGATCAGCAACTGGAACGAGGACCACGAAAGAGTCCAGTATTACAACGAGCTGAGGAACTACATCCAAATCGATATCTACGGGCGATACGGGCTGGATTTAAAGGAGGACAACATCATCAAGACCGTCTCTGAGTATAAATTCTACCTGGCTTTTGAGAATTCCCTGCACACGGATTACATCACGGAAAAGCTGTGGAGGAACGCGTTCAAATCCAACGCCATCCCCATCGTCATGGGACCGAGCCGCCATAACTACGAGATGTTCATACCGCGCAACTCTTTCATTCATGTTGATGATTTCTCCAGCCCCAGGAAGCTGGCCATGTACCTTAAGCACTTGGATAAAAACACTCACCTGTACCGCAGGTATTTCACGTGGAAGAAGCGCTACGACGTGCACGTGACTTCTTTCTGGGACGAGCATTACTGCACCGCTTGCCAGAGCGTAAAGGCGGCGGGGAACCAGCGTCGGACAGCGTCAGATCTGGCAGGCTGGTTTGAAAGCTGACAAAGCCAATGAATAATAGAAGAGACATCATCGACCATTGTCACCCTGTGTACCGTCCCCCTGGGGGGGGGGGTGGTTCTGGAGTAGCGAATAATGGCGATATTTAAATTATTCAAACTTAATCACAAGCAGCCCCAACGATCTCATTATGATTGAGACTGATTCATTTCATATAATGCAGGCTGTTTTTCACGAGCATTTCAATTTTGTTGTTTTCTAATGATGATGAAGTCGGAATTCAATGAAGGGGGTTCTGCTGTAGCAGCCAAACACCCCCAAACTGTAGCAGATTTGTCCCATTCACAAATTCAGTTTTTAATTATTCTGATCATGTTTTTTTCCTTCTGCAAACCCCACTCCTATGCTGTTTAGCGTGCCATTGTTATAAATTGCTAGCCCATTCTGGAGTCAGTTTGTAAAGTTGGCCACACACCAATTTATGGTCTGGGCTTGTTGGCCCAACCATACTGACCGATATCTATATACTATAGAACAGGGGTGGCCAATACGTTGATCACGGTCCACCAGTCGATCCCCCGTGGATTTCTGGTGGGCCGCGATGAAGCTGGGGATGCGGAAGTGCTGCGTGAATGCATACATACGCTGCGTCACGTACGTACGCATTCAAGACGCACTTCCACATTCCCCGGTCATCGGTCGATCGCTGATGAAAAAGGTCTGGCCACCCCTGCTATAGAAAGAGTAGGCAGGGTCAGATTGGGCCGGCGGGGCACCTGGGAAAAACCCAGACCCAGCCGGCGCTCCACCCTAAGCTCCCTCCGTAGATTGTGCCTAAAATAAGTATAAGGAACGCATGCTTAGGGGGTGGGGAGGGGTTGCACAGGTGGCCCTTGGGGGGTGTGGGGGAGGGTCATGCACCCCCCAGTCCGACCCTGAGAGTTGGTTTGGAAAGGTAATCTGCTGATGCACCATGTTGGGCGGATGTGCATAGGAGGCACAGCTATGGGGGCATATATGTCCCCTCTTATAGTAGCCATTAGTTATGTCAATGGGCCAGTCAGTTGGATACCGGGCAGGATCTGCCCACATACGGCTGCTTTTAGACCAGGGAAACGAACTGATCTGTGTTCCCTGAAATGGACACTATACACCTGGTACAACCAATTCCTTCTGCCGTCAGTGTGGGGCTCACAGCCTGAGCGCAGGAATAATGTTGGGTTCCGTTTCACTAATATAACATTAAATATTAAACACCTGAAAGAGGAATAATGACAAAGACTGTTTGTGAATGAAACTGCTACAGTTTGGCACACGTTTGACTTCTACCGACAGTTACCCTTTAACTGTTTGTAGTCACAGCGTTTAATAATTATGAGTAATATTTAATATTAATTAATATCATTAATACGATGATGATTGGACAGTTTTATGTTCATAGCACCAGCATTAGGATAAAACTGGGGGGGGTATGTTAGGTGGGGGGTAATTATGACATTTCCCCCAAAGATGTATTTATTCAACTCATCTGATAAAAAGAGATTGAATTCTGTCTCTTTAAAGGGGAACTATACCCTAAAACGAATTAATAATTGAATACTGAGTAATTCTAAGCAACTTTACTGTATACCTTTATTGAACATTTTTAATGGCTTTGAAGTTATTTGTAAATTGTTATTGAAAGCAGTGTCTGTCTGGCTGTTTGCATTCCCTGCACTGCTGACTCTGCTGGCAAGGTTGCACGCCAACACCTGAGTAGAACCAACAACTGCTACATTGTTTTCAGAGTCAGAACCATGGAATAGAAAAGGAACAGACAGAAACTGCTTCGAAAGGAAATTATATTTACAGTTATAGGTATGGGATCCGTTATCAGGAACCCCATTATCCCATCACCCATAGACCCCATTTTAATCAAATAATTCAAAAATGTGAAACCTATTTCCTCTTTATTTGTAGTAATAGAACTGTACCTTGTACTTGATCCCAACTAAGATATAATTACCCCTTATTGGGGCAGAACAGCCCTATTGGGTTTATTTCATGGTTAAATGATTCCCTTTTCTCTGTAATAATAAAACAGTACCTGTACTTGATCCCAACTAAGATATAATTACCCCTTATTGGGGGCAGAACAGCCCTATTGGGTTTATTTAATGGTTAAATGATTCCCTTTTCTCTGTAATAATAAAACAGTACCTGTACTTGATCCCAACTAAGATATAATTACCCCTTATTGGGGGCAGAACAGCCCTATTGGGTTTATTTAATGGTTAAATGATCCCCTTTCTCTGTAATAATAAAACAGTACCTGTACTTGATCCCAACTAAGATATAATTACCCCTTATTGGGGGGCAGAACAATCCTATTGGGTTTATTTAATGGTTAAATGATTCCCTTTTCTCTGTAATAATAAAACAGTACCTGTACTTGATCCCAACTAAGATATCATTACCCCTTATTGGGGGGCAGAACAGCCCTATTGGGTTTATTTAATGGTTAAATGATTCCCTTTTCTCTGTAATAATAAAACAGTAGCTGTACTTGATCCCAACTAAGATATAATTACCCCTTATTGGGGGCAGAACAGCCCTATTGGGTTTATTTAATGGTTAAATGATTCCCTTTTCGCTGTAATAATAAAACAGTACCTGTACCTGATCCCATATTATAAAGATAATTAATCCTTATTAGGGGCAAATCAATCCTTTTGGGTTTATTTAACATTTCATTTTTAGTATGGAAATCCTAGTTACAGAAAGACCCCTTATCCGGAATACCCTAGGTCCCGAGCATTCTCGATAATAGGTCCCATACCTGGTACTTTAAAACCATTATCAATTTGCGATGAACGTTTATTGGAAATGTGCTTATATTTGCATTATGCCAAAAAATTCAGTTGTTGGGTAGAGTTCCCCTTGATATCATCTGACCACATGTATTTTGATGTATTTGCGATTGCAGCACACTGGGGCCATTTCTACCTTAGGTACGTCTGTATTTATTAGCATGAAACTGATATTCCAAGGGAATATAATGCCATTGGGTATGAGGAGATTTCCATAATGCTGTGATCATGTTTATCCATTGGCTTTTCAGAGCAGTGTAACCGCAACTCCCAGCACAGCCCGCCGGGAGTAGTATTTCTTCGGCATTTGGAGCTCCTTAATATAGGGCTCTTATACACGGGCGTTTTTTGTATGCGTTTACCACAACCCACTGAGTGCGTACAAGTGTATATATTGCATTTATATGCACCTCTGTGTGTTTCTGAAAGTTCTAAAGTGACCCTCTATTCTATTTCCTTTTACCCGTGCGTCAAGCGCAATAAAATGCTGCGTCTAAAGAACTGCGAATGTGATTAGGGCGCCCAAACCTGCGCCAAATGCACACGGAAACGCCCATGTAAGAGCCCTTAGAATATACAGTAACTACCTAGCATTTCAGTGCACTAAAGCTAAATAATCATGTATAATGGGCAAGAGTGCCACAGCGGCATTAGCCAAAAGGTACAGTATTTCTGCTCCAAAGAGGCCGCCGGTTCTGGCTGGTAACTTGCCGTATTGGGATTCTCAGTAAATATTTTGGCTTGCACTCGAGGGTTTGAAGAGGGCATTGACATACCGATGAAATTCCAGCCAGTAATAAAGCAACGTTTTGCCCATATGTGTTTTTTTTTATTATATATAAACCGCATTAATGAAATGATTTGCAATCACTTGAGGATCTACCCCAGATAAAGTTTTTAGCATAATGACAGAAAATTATCATTTAAACCAACTTATACAGGTATGGGATCCCTTATCCGGAAACCTGTTATCCAGAAAGTTCCAAATTACGGAAAAGTCATCTCCCATAGACCCCATTATAATCAAATAATTCTAATTTTAAAAATGATTCCCTTTTTCTCTGTAATAATAAAACAGTACCTGTACTTGATCCCAACTAAGATATAATTACCCCTAATTGGGGGCAGAACAGTCCTATTGGGTTTATTTAATGGTTAAATGATTCCCTTTTCTCTGTAATAATAAAACAGTACCTGTACTTGATCCCAACTAAGATATAATTACCCCTTATTGGGGGCAGAACAGCCCTATTGGGTTTATTTCATGGTTAAATGATTCCCTTTTCTCTGTAATAATAAACAGTACCTGTACTTGATCCCAACTAAGATATAATTACCCCTTATTGGGGGCAGAACAGCCCTATTGGGTTTATTTAATGGTTAAATGATTCCCTTTTCTCTGTAATAATAAAACAGTACCTGTACTTGATCCCAACTAAGATATAATTACCCCTTATTGGGGCAGAACAGCCCTATTGGGTTTATTTCATGGTTAAATGATTCCCTTTTCTCTGTAATAATAAAACAGTACCTGTACTTGATCCCAACTAAGATATAATTACCCCTTATTGGGGCAGAACAGCCCTATTGGGTTTATTTAATGGTTAAATGATCCTTTTTCTCTGTAATAATAAAACAGTACCTGTACTTGATCCCAACTAAGATATAATTACCCCTTATTGGGGGCAGAACAGCCCTATTGGGTTTATTTAATGGTTAAATGATTCCCTTTTCTCTGTAATAATAAAACAGTACCTGTACTTGATCCCAACTGAGATATAATTACCCCTTATTGGGGCAGAACAGCCCTATTGGGTTTATTTCATGGTTAAATGATTCCCTTTTCTCTGTAATAATAAAACAGTACCTGTACTTGATCCCAACTAAGATATCATTACCCCTTATTGGGGGGCAGAACAATCCTATTGGGTTTATTTAATGGTTAAATGATTCCCCTTTCTCTGTAATAATAAAACAGTACCTGTACTTGATCCCAACTAAGATATAATTACCCCTTATTGGGGGCAGAACAGCCCTATTGGGTTTATTTAATGGTTAAATGATTCCCTTTTCTCTGTAATAATAAAACAGTACCTGTACCTGATCCCATATTATAAAGATAATTAATCCTTATTAGGGGCAAATCAATCCTTTTGGGTTTATTTAACATTTCATTTTTAGTATGGAAATCCTAGTTACAGAAAGACCCCTTATCCGGAATACCCTAGGTCCCGAGCATTCTCGATAATAGGTCCCATACCTGGTACTTTAAAACCATTATCAATTTGCGATGAACGTTTATTGGAAATGTGCTTATATTTGCATTATGCCAAAAAATTCAGTTGTTGGGTAGAGTTCCCCTTGATATCATCTGACCACATATATTTTGATGTATTTGCGATTGCAGCACACTGGGGCCATTTCTACCTTAGGTACGTCTGTATTTATTAGCATGAAACTGATATTCCAAGGGAATATAATGCCATTGGGTATGAGGAGATTTCCATAATGCTGTGATCATGTTTATCCATTGGCTTTTCAGAGCAGTGTAACCGCAACTCCCAGCACAGCCCGCCGGGAGTAGTATTTCTTCGGCATTTGGAGCTCCTTAATATAGGGCTCTTATACACGGGCGTTTTTTGTATGCGTTTACCACAACCCACTGAGTGCGTACAAGTGTATATATTGCATTTATATGCACCTCTGTGTGTTTCTGAAAGTTCTAAAGTGACCCTCTATTCTATTTCCTTTTACCCGTGCGTCAAGCGCAATAAAATGCTGCGTCTAAAGAACTGCGAATGTGATTAGGGCGCCCAAACCTGCGCCAAATGCACACGGAAACGCCCATGTAAGAGCCCTTAGAATATACAGTAACTACCTAGCATTTCAGTGCACTAAAGCTAAATAATCATGTATAATGGGCAAGAGTGCCACAGCGGCATTAGCCAAAAGGTACAGTATTTCTGCTCCAAAGAGGCCGCCGGTTCTGGCTGGTAACTTGCCGTATTGGGATTCTCAGTAAATATTTTGGCTTGCACTCGAGGGTTTGAAGAGGGCATTGACATACCGATGAAATTCCAGCCAGTAATAAAGCAACGTTTTGCCCATATGTGTTTTTTTTTATTATATATAAACCGCATTAATGAAATGATTTGCAATCACTTGAGGATCTACCCCAGATAAAGTTTTTAGCATAATGACAGAAAATTATCATTTAAACCAACTTATACAGGTATGGGATCCCTTATCCGGAAACCTGTTATCCAGAAAGTTCCAAATTACGGAAAAGTCATCTCCCATAGACCCCATTATAATCAAATAATTCTAATTTTAAAAATGATTCCCTTTTTCTCTGTAATAATAAAACAGTACCTGTACTTGATCCCAACTAAGATATAATTACCCCTAATTGGGGGCAGAACAGTCCTATTGGGTTTATTTAATGGTTAAATGATTCCCTTTTCTCTGTAATAATAAAACAGTACCTGTACTTGATCCCAACTAAGATATAATTACCCCTTATTGGGGCAGAACAGCCCTATTGGGTTTATTTCATGGTTAAATGATTCCCTTTTCTCTGTAATAATAAAACAGTACCTGTACTTGATCCCAACTAAGATATAATTACCCCTTATTGGGGGCAGAACAGCCCTATTGGGTTTATTTCATGTTTAAATGATTTCCCTTTTCTCTGTAATAATAAAACAGTACCTGTACTTGATCCCAACTAAGATATAATTACCCCTTATTGGGGCAGAACAGCCCTATTGGGTTTATTTCATGGTTAAATGATTCCCTTTTCTCTGTAATAATAAAACAGTACCTGTACTTGATCCCAACTAAGATATAATTACCCCTTATTGGGGGCAAAACAGCCCTATTGGGTTTATTTCATGTTTAAATGATTCCCTTTTCTCTGTAATAATAAAACAGTACCTGTACTTGATCCCAACTAAGATATAATTACCCCTTATTGGGGCAGAACAGCCCTATTGGGTTTATTTCATGTTTAAATGATTTCCCTTTTCTCTGTAATAATAAAACAGTACCTGTACTTGATCCCAACTAAGATATAATTAATGCTTATTGGAGCCAAAACAATCCTATTGGGTTTATTCAATATTTTAATGATTTTTATCAGATTTAAGTTATGGAGATCCAAATGACGGAAAGATCCCTTATCCAGGAAAACCCCAGGTCCCGAGCATTCTGGATAACAGGTCCCATACCTGTATTTTTTTTTTGTTATTGTATAATTACTTATATTCCTATTTAGTCCCTCCCCTCTTCATATTCCTGTCTCTCTTGTAAACCACTGCCTGGTTGCTAGGCTAAACTGGACCCTAGCAACCAGATAGCTGCTGACATGCCAAACTAGAAAGCTGCTGAACCTAAGGGCTCTGGCACACAGGGAGATTAGTCGCCCGCGACAAATCTCCCTTGTCACGGGCGACTAATCTCCCCGAACTACCATCCCACCGGCGAACATGTAAGTCACCAGTGGGATGGTACACGCTGCGCAGGCGATTTCGGCGACTTACATTTCCGCCAGTGGGATGGCAACTGATGGCAACTCGGGGAGATTAGTCGCCTGCGAACAGGGAGATTTGTCGCGGGCGACTAATCTCCCCGTGTGCCAGAGCCCTAAAGCTAAATAAGTCAGAAACCACAAATAAAAAAATATAAAGACCAACTGCAAAATGTCTCAGATTATCACTGTCTACATCATACTAAAAGTTAATTTTCAGGCAAACAACCCCTGTGAACCTTTTCAGAGTCATTGCTATTGTCTCGCTGTTTATATGCCCTGCTCTGCTGGTTCTGACTCCTGACAAAATGCAGCGGATGCCGGTTGTTCAGCAGAAATGGAGGAGAACTGACTTTTGTTTTCTTTTCAGGAGTCGGAACCCAGAGAAAAGAAAAGGATAAACAAACACTGCTTTCAGTAGCACTGACATTTAGAGATAACTGTAAAATCATTCAATGTTTATTCGAAGGTTGCTTAGAATTACGCTTCCTTTCTTGGCCATAAAATGAATCATGTTTAGGTGGAGTTCCCCTTTAGGCAGAGGTTTAAAATTCCATGTATTTGTTTTTGAGACAATGCTATGGGTGTATATCTTCTGTTTTAGGCAGTACTTCCCCTTTAACATGTAGTATATTATAGAGTGACCTATTTCTAGCTTGGTCATTATATATTTTCTATAGCGTCTGATATAGACTCTTTCCTTCTCTCAAATAGGGGTCACTGATATAAAACTATTGCAAACTGAGGGTACAATGTTATTTGTTTTTACTTATATTACTTATCTTTCTATTCAGTCTCCCTACTAATCATATTCCAGTCTCTCTTTCAAGTCACAGGCTGGTTGCTAGGGTAAACTGGACCCTAGCAACCCGATAGCTGCTGAAAGTCCAAACTGGAGAGATGATAAAAAAAGATAAATGATTTGAAAAACCAAAAAAAAAAAAAATGAAGACCAACAGCAATTTGTTTGAAAATATCGCTGCCTACATCCCTTTGAATAGAGGTGGAACTTAATGCAATTCGGAGCTTTCTAGTGTACAACGTGGCATTAATTGCCCCCTGGCAATTTAGCTGAGATTAAACCCATAAATAATAATAATAAAGGCACAATAGCCATGTGATGCTGCTATATATGCCATAACGTTTTTAAAACAGAAGCTGATATAACCCTGTTTAAAACCGTTTCTGGGAATGGTTAGTGTGGTCGCACCCATCCCTATTCCCTCACTGCTTTTGAGAGCTGCAAATCCAAAGAGTCGGGCATAACAGGAACATTGCTGTTATAGGGGCGAATGGAAGCTCTTCTGTTAGGATAAACAATAAACACAATCAAAGTTTGGCAGGTCTTGTAACCCATAGCAACTGATGGCCAAGTTAGTTTTTCAGGGTCTAGTGCAATGGATTAATGATAGCAAACACCTGGGAATATAATGCCATTGGGTGTGAGGAGATTTCCATAATGCTGTGATCATGTTTATCCATTGGCTTTTCAGAGCAGTGTAGCGCAACTCCCAGCACAGCCCGCCGGGAGTAGTATTTTTTCGGCATTTGGAATATGGACCTCCTTAATATAGGGCTCTTACACAGCAGGCGTTTTTTTATGCATTTACCACCACCCGCTGAGCGTGTACAAGTGTATATATTGCATTTATATGCACCTCTGTGTGTTTCTGAAAGTTCCAAACGTGACCCTCTATTCTATTTCCTTTTACCCGTGCGTCAAGCACAAGAAAATGCTGCGTCTAAAGACCTGCGAATGCAAAAAAACGCAGCTCTCATGTGTACAGCCAGGCAGCATATAATGGAATCAATTAGCCAGTGTGATTAGGGCGCCCAAACCTGCATCAAATGCACACAGATACGCCCATGTAAGAGCCCTTAGAATATACAGTAACTACCTAGCATTTCAGTGCACTAAAGCTAAACAATCACGTATACTGGGCGAGAGTGCCACAGCAGCATTAGCCAAAAGGTACAGTATTCTGCTCCAAAGAACTGATGGGCAATTAGTTTTTCTGGGTCTAGTACAATGGATTAATGATAGCAAACACCTGATTGGTTAAAAGTGGGTTAAAAGCCTCAGGCAAACGTTGCTGTTAGTAATATGAAGGAATGTACAACCAACTGGTTCTTATTTAGGTCTCAGTTTACCAACATCATTGGTGTAACAATAGAGGATGCTGACCCTACGGGGTGGGCAGGACCATGGGGCCTGCTTCCTCCAACGTTACATTCAAATCTCTGCTTACCAACGGCTCTTGTGTCAGAGAGTGGGCGGGAGTGGGCAAGGTCGGACTGGGACACCGGTAAAAATCCCAGTGGGCCCCGGCGGGCCAGTTGCTAATTTGCACTGGGCCCTTCCGAAGATTTTTTCTGCACTATGAAATTATTTGTTTTTTGTTCAACGGCTCTCAAGCTTAGAAAATGAGCAGCTATCTGGTTGCTACAGTTCAGATTACACTAGCAATCAGGCAGTGGTGTGAACGAGAGACTGGAAGATAAATAGGAGAGGGCCTGCATAGAAAAATATGTAGTAAAAAGTAACAGAGCAACAGTTTAGTGGCTGCCGGGGTCGGTGACCCCAGTTTGAAAGCTGAACTGAGTCCAAAAACTATAACGAATAAAAAATGAAGACCAACTGAATAGTTGCTAAGAATTGGCCATTCTATAACATAATTAAAGTTATCAGAAAGGTGAAGCACCCTATTCTGTGCATTAAAGGAGAAGGAAAGTCATTTTGGCATTTTACTGCCAATAGATTTGCCACATTAGTGCCAACTAGAACACTATGTTTATTCTGCAGAAACCATTACCATACCTGAGTAAACAGCTTTTTCTCCGTTTGCTTAAGACAGCAGCTGCCATTTTAAGTAGCTTCCTGCCTGCAGCTCTAGACGCTGAGATCACACATTCCTAAGGGAGGGGGGAGGGAGTTCTTAGCTTTCTCTTGGGAGGGGGGAGCAGGAGAGGAGAGAGCTGCGCAGACTCTGGCCACGGGAATTAAGGATGTTTCTGAGAGAGGAAGTCAGACACTGGAACATGTTTACAAAAAAAGAGACAAGAAATCCTGTGTTTCTTTTGATAGAGGACTCAGTGCAGCATTACTGTAAGTGCTTATGGCTGTATTTACACAGACCTTTTTTGATAAAGCTTATGTAACCCTATTCTGGCTACTGTGGTACTTATAACACGCAATCACCTGCGTGTGGCGCTACAGGAGCCCTGAGCCCCCGCTTATTTGTGGGGGACAGGTTTGATATAAATGGCGTGCCTCCACCCAGGGTAGGTATAGGTAGAACTATATATTCCCAGCAACTCCCGGTACCTTGCCCCTCCCTTGGGGTAGCTGCTTACCAGGCAGTTGAGGATCCTCAGTATATGAACCACCAAGACACTGGTTAAAATGGTGAACCAGATGAACTTGTTTATTGATGCAGGCAGAACACTTCAGAGGATGTCACACAGACGGCTCAAGTCACACACTCTCTCTTTGGGCTACCCCCGGTACTCCCGCCGGATGCTTCCACCTAGGAACTCACCCCGGTCCACGCGTAGGGTCCCTTCACTGGGAACACTCCCAGGTGCTGACTTGGCTCCTCTTACTACACACTACAGGCCCTTAACTCCAGCCATGAGTGCTGGGGGGTCTTAACCCCTCTCTCTCCTGTCGGGGCTATCTCTGCCCGTTCTCTCTAGCCTGCCTGTCACTCCTACAGTGACCTGTTACAGTACCTCCTGTACTAGAACACAAGCCTGTTATACGCTTCTTTACAAGAAGCAGTCCCAGGACAAAGACCTGCTGAAACTGGGTGTCAGCCCTTTTTATACTTTTAGCACAGCGACATCTAGTGGTTGCTGTTAACTTGCAGGAAACTTCCTTTTCACACATAAACACCCAGGACCACCTTTAGGTGTCCAAATCTCATAAGGCCACCCTCATGGTGCCTGTCTAAAGGGGAACTAATCCTGGAGGGGCCCAATTCTTTGGGGTCCCTACATTTACTTCATTTTTACCTTTCCTGGCTAAAAGCCAGTTATGGGTGCTTCTTTGAAGGCTGCAATATGCTACAGTTGGAGATGCCCCTTGTGCCTTCAACCAACATGTATGTTCTGGCCAGCAGAGCTTGCAGTCTTTCAAAATAAATACACTGACAGGCATATGAACATTTCATTTAAGTTTGAAGGGACAGAACGCTGACTGATTATGGGTTTAATTACAGCTTAGTAAGGGCAAGCATTAAGACTAGAGGCTACCATTTTACTTTGACATCTGTGAATGCAGTTTAACCAAAGGCTGTGAGAGGATGCAGGGAGTTGCAGTTTATTTTCTAGTCAGCATAACTACAGTTGGAGAGATGAAATTTGGGCATCATTTTTATTTATTAACTGAAAATTATCTAGAAACTGTTATATATTCTATTCTCCCCAGAGCAAATCACCCTTTTCCCCTACCCTAAAGCCAGATCTAAATAGCTCTAAATAAAACAAATTCATCTTTTTTTTTTAGAACATCATACAGAACCTATAGGGGTTTAGGGGAAAAGCGTAACAGCAAGGGTAAGAGATAGAAGCCATTGCTTTCATTGCTTTAAGGGATGACCTTAAAGACACAGTACACAGCAGTGATCAGAGGATACTTTGGTACAGCCCAGGAGGAGCCGGCTCAATTAGTATAGCCCAGGAGGAGATGGCTCAATTAGTATAGCCCAGGAGGAGATGGCTCAATTAGTACAGCCCAGGAGGAGCCGGCTCAATTAGTATAGCCCAGGAGGAGATGGCTCAATTAGTATAGCCCAGGAGGAGATGGCTCAATTAGTACAGCCCAGGAGGAGCCGGCTCAATTAGTATAGCCCAGGAGGAGATGGCTCAATTAGTACAGCCCAGGAGGAGCCGGCTCAGTAAGTACAACCCATGAGAAGCTGGCTCAATTAGTACAGCCCAGGAGGAGCCGGCTCAGTAAGTACAACCCATGAAAAGCTGGCTCAATTAGTACAGCCCAGGAGGAGCCGGCTCAGTAAGTACAACCCATGAGAAGCTGGCTCAATTAGTACAGCCCAGGAGGAGCTGGCTCAATTAGTACAGCCCAGGAGGAGCCGGCTCAGTAAGTACAACCCACGAGAAGCTGGCTCAATTAGTACAGCCCAGGAGGAGCCGGCTCAATTAGTACAGCCCAGGAGGAGATGGCTCAATTAGTACAGCCCAGGAGGAGCCGGCTCAGTAAGTACGACCCATGAGAAGCTGGCTCAATTAGTACAGCCCAGGAGGAGCCAGCTCAATTAGTATAGCCCAGGAGGAGCCAGCTCAATTAGTATAGCCCAGGAGGAGCCAGCTCAAGTAGTATGGCCCAGGAGGAGCCAGCTCAATTAGTACAGCCCAGGAGGACCCAGCTCAAGTAGCATGGCCCAGGAGGAGCTGGCTCAATTAGAACAGCCCAGGAGGAGCCGGCTCAATTAGTACAGCCTAGGAGGAGCTGGCTCAATTAGTACAGCCCAGGAGGAGCTGGCTCAATTAGTACAGCCCAGGAGGAGCTGGCTCAATTAGTACAGCCCAGGAGGAGCTGGCTCAATTAATACAGCCCAGGATGAGCTTGCTCAATTAGTACAGCCCAGGACGAGCTTATTCAATTAATACAGCCCAGGATGAGCTTACTCAATTAGTACAGCCCAAAAGGATCTGGCTCAATTAGTACAGCCCAGGAGGAGTCGGCCCATTTTGTGCCTAAGCCTTTACAAGCTTCTGTTGGATTCATGAGGCAGGATTGTGCATGCCAGTCACTGTGCCACAGCAAGAAGGGTTAAAGAATGAGATAGTTGTTGTCAACGACACACACAAAAAAAAATTCCCAAGCTGGAAAGCGAGTTTGTCTGGAACGTGTATTTAATTTCAAATAATCAATATCCTCGGAATAGGCTGCCATGGGGGGATTCTCCGCAGCATATAAAATAACCTTTGTTTTAATTGAATTATTGGTGCAGGAGAGTTCTGGTGCATTTTAATTTCTCCTTATTTCAAGATGCTGAAACCCTTATTCAGTCTGGAGACCCCCGCACTGCCATAGGTAATAAGTAGACGTAAGGGGCATTTAGGGCTAATTCACCCCATACATTTAGTGTTTGATAATATTTAAGATGTATTTTAGGTATTTATATGCCTTAGAGAAGCAGGCACTAGGGTTGGGCATAGCTTTCCGTCCATCAGTGAACTAAAACTCCCAGCATTCCTTCCTGAACCCCACAGCACCGAATGTTTCTGAGATTCCTGCACTGTGCATGGACCCTCGTACAATCGCAATTGCACAAACAAATAACTGCAAAAAAGTAATTATTGTATATTTTAAAGTTAAGGAACTTTAAAAAATACAATAATTACCTTTTTACTTTTTTTACTTTTTTACAATTGCATTTTAATCCATTGTGCCAATACACAGTTTTTGAATGCAATACCCCATTAATCAGTGCTGGACCAAGTGGCAATGGCACCCAAGGCAAGCCCACCATCCAGTAGGGTGAAGAGCAGGAAACTTCCCTCCCACCCCTAAAGCCCCCAAGTGACAGAGTGGGCCAAATAGGCCGAGAGAAGAGGGGTGTGCCACCCTCCCACCATTGCACCCTAGGCACATCCCTTCCTGTACCCCTAGTTATAGCCCCGCCTTTAATTGTTATTGCTCTGTGGATACAAACTTCTATTCCTTATCAGCCTAATTCTAATGTATAATACCAAGAAGGGATATAGCCAATTGGGCAGGGCCAGACATCAGTCTGGTCAGTGATATTGTCGTTAATGGGTTAAGTTCCATTAATTGTGTGTTGTACTCTATTCTTCCATTGGATAATATGATAGGTCCAGTGGTTATAGCACCACTACCATTGGATCTTTAAGGGGAAGCGCAACTGTGAATCTCTCGTATTCTCTTTTGACATTAGTAGTACAGACGGTAATGGAAATGTCTAGGCAAAGCAGCGGTAGCTGAAACCACAACGCTTGCTCATATCCTGTACAGCGAAATACCATTAACCATATAGCAGAGAGGGAGACATTTCTATTTACTCAGCACAACTCAGCAGTAATAATTTAAAAAATGTTAAAACCTTTTGGCCCTAATATCAGCCAAAAGTGACAGATGTGTGGCGCTATGTAGGGGTATGGGCCAAGCTGCACAGATATTTTAACAAATGGGATCACAGGGAGCTATTGTGTAGTAGTGATGGCATCACCCATTGCACCCATCAGATGTTTTGATTTGTAGGGAATGACATCACATCTGATTGGTTGATTTTATTCTAGACGTTAATACTCCTTGGAAATGAATAAAATCAATGGCATCTTCCTCTAGAACAGTTCCACATGGTATAAAGGTTATATAGGCTTATGCTGGAAATAAGACTGGGACCCACTACGAGATCCCATGGTACCATGGTAGGTTAGGCCCACCACCTGACTACAACTTGCAATACATTATTTTAGCTGCTTCCTGGCACAAAACCATTAATGCTCATTAATGACCCTCTCTTAAATGCTGAGAATAAAGAAATCAGGGTGACGGTGTGTTTATTTCACATAAGTACACTTTATGCATAAGGGGTAAGTATGTAGTGACACTCATATAATAAGTAGGTATGCAGGAACAGGTTCTAAGTAGATTGTTCACTAGCAGTGATATCTGCTGGGGGTTCGGATCCCCTCCAGTGGAAGCAACTCGAGTAATAAAGTTAGAGTTCCTTTCTGAGTATCCCTATACTTTGGCAAGGCATAGCCTGGTAGAGCTCCCTCAAGTCTATCTATCCTTGTTGGAGCCAAGTGCTGCTGTTTGTAAGCTGTCCTGACTATCTTACACCTTTGAATTGTACAACTGGAGCTGAATTGTACATCTTGCTCTCAGACTTCAAGGGGTTAGTGCCCTTATAACACAATTTCATTACCGGGCCTTCTACCCCAGGCTCTTGTGCAGCATCCACCCCTGAGGACAGGTAGAGTTCAATGTGGAAGTGCTCCCTTTTATTATAACAGTGGACAGGAACTTAACATCCCTGGTCCAATAGAGGGTACTTCCCTCGCAAAGAGCCTAGGTTATATTAACAGGGACTTCCTGAGCCAATCCTATGGGTACAAACAGTGTATTAAGTGTATTTTGTATTTGGCCAGAATCTGCCCAACCAGCATTTTCCTGCCAACATCCCACAACAGCATTGATAACACTCCCTTCTAGGGCCTAATAATGCTTGTGAAATGAAAGAAAACAAGTGAATGGTGAAGCCCAATTACCATTGCTGGCTTTCAGAACATTCCAGTTCCTTCTTCAGGCTGATTATGCAGAGAAATCAACACCCCCAAAGTGATTTTTGTGATTTTTTTGGCTACCTGACACCCACCTGAGAGGAAAGAGTCCAAGTAACACATACTCTACGTGAGGTTGAGACCAATTCGGCCAGGTTTACATATAAATATACATATTTATTTATTTTTTTGCATGACATGTATGCTGTTTTATGTTGTATCGTGCATTTTCTATTACTGGAACGTTAAACGAGATAACGAAAGAAAAGAAACTCAGGTCTAATTTGGCTAAAGCAGAAGTAGAATGTGAATGGAAATTCCATTCCAAATTCCATTTGTTTTCCATTTTCCTATTCAGTGGTGTGACTAGTGGTCAGAGGGGGGTCTGAAGGAAAGGGGGCCAGGACCATGGGGTCTGCTTCTGGAGGGATCTTCTCCCAATCTGTCCACCTAAAGGTTGGCGATATTGGTCTAATTCGATTGTTTGTCTGGCGGGCATTGGCACTGTTGGGCTGAGGGTTGCATCAACAAGCCAATGCGGTCCTCGATCTGATGGAAAATGAAACCTGCCCAACTGAGATCTGCCCAATTTTAGGCCAGATATCAACTGGGTAGGCCAGTCGATGGTGCCCATACACGGGCAGATAAGCTGCCGAATCGATCTGAAGGACCTGGAACTGCCCATGTATGGCCACCTTTAGGTCCATTATTGCACCAGGCTCTGGACCTCGGCCAAAATTAACGCTTATGTGTTTGGCAGTGGGCTGGGGGCAGGGCCCTTTTTAAAATTGACCATATATGACCCCCTAATGATGCTACCCTAGGTACAGGCCCAGACCTTCAGCTAGTAGGCTACTTCTGCCCAAGCCCTAACCTGCACCCATCTTCCAGGAAGGTAGAATCCAAATAGGGAAGTCGAGACATGTTGGCTTCCCCTTTAATAGAATAGAACAGTGACACCTACTGGCCAGTTACTGAACTTACAGAAAAATACTTTAACCCAGGATAAGTTAACAACTTCTCCTCCCAACTGTAAATTACTATCTAAAACTTAGGGGGCTGCCTGAATAAGTGTATGCAAACCTTTAGTTCAATTGCATCTAGGTGAGACATCTTATATTTGCAAAACAAAATAATTTAACAATGTAAAGCCAGTTTATAGAGATTTATTTGTTAAGAGCGGTGCCACTGCATTCTGCTTATGAAGCTCTCTCTGCTTTATTGGGTTAAATATACAATTCAGAAGAATCATGTAACAGAAATCATTGCTTGAGTATTTGTAATTATTGAATTAATAATGATTGAATTGCTCTGTGACCCTATTTGCACTGTGTGCAGCTCATTGGTGCGTCGCCAGGCAAACAGCGTAATTGTAAATAACAGTCTGCATGAATCCAATGGCAAAACAATCCAACTGAGTTTATTTAATGTTTAAATGTTTTAGTAGACTTAATGTATGGTGATCCAAATTACAGAAAGATCCCTTATCCAGAAAACCCCAGATCCTGAGCATTACGGTTAACGGTTCCAAAAATGGACTGTACAGGATGACTGCTATGGTGAGAACTCTGCGACTGGGTTTGGTTTATTGTGCCCTTTAATATACAAGTATATGGATTTCACATTGTCCCTGCCAGAGCTTCCACAAAAACCCAGACGGAAGCCATATAATGGTTTTTGCTACTTTTATTTAAAAATATATATCATTTGGGGAAAAAGGGCAACAATAGAAATGAACAAAATAAGTATTTTCTGGGAAACAAGATGTTTATAGACAGTTTAAACTTGAAAATTCCACTAAAAATGACTTGTTTTGGTGTTTGAAAAATAAAAATATGTCTGTTAATGCTATGAAATACATGGCTTTATCTTTGAAAATGTTTTGGGCACTGTTTTGTACTTGTGAGGTACTGTGGGGCTGGTTTATTAACAGTGGTCTTAGCAACCAATCAGTAATTAGCTTTGATAAGTCTCCTGTAGGCAGAATAATGAAAGCAGCGATCTGGTCACTATGGAATTGCTGCACTGGTGCAAATGTGCCAAGCAATAGTAAATCAGCCCCACCACTGTGTACCCTGGTACTCCATGCCAGGGCCAGAACTAGGGGTAGCAGAGGAGATGCCTTCTACCTGTAACCCCTGACTCAGTCTTGCTCTTTGATGTTTTACTAGCCTTGTGGTCGAGGGAAGGCTGTGAGGTCACTTGGGGCAGGCGGTGATGTAAAGTGCAGGAAAATGGGTGGAACAGGTGGGGAAAGTGTGAATGGGCAGACTGGGTGGGGAAATAGGCTGGGGGAGAGATGGGCCTTTGATTGTAAAGGCTGATCAACAATGGAGAAGGTGTGGAAAGGGGGTAGAGTTGCCACCTTTCCTACCCAGGAACTCCGTGAAGAGAGGCGGGGCATGATGTCATGGAGGCTATGATGATGTGATCGGCAATTGGCCATCACAATCGCCGCGTCAATCTTAGAGAATCCTGCCCAGTAGTTTTGACCCGGACAGCCCTACCAAAAACCGGGCTGTCCGCAGTGCCTGATTTCCCCGAAGCCGGCCCCATTCGCCCCCATTTCCCCCCACCCATGCGCATTAGCGCGGGCGCCCATTGAAACTCATACGAGGGAGTGGGGAGAGGTTCCCATTAATCCGTATGGGAGCAAAACTTTGGAGGGGCAAGGCGGCATCCTGCCCCTAAATTTTTGCCATCCTAGGCCTGGCTGTCCGGGTCAAAATCGGACAAGTGGCCACCCTAAAAGGGGAGGATTTATAGGGTACTACAAATTTACCGGTGCCACCCCTAGCTGATGATTTACTGGCTAGGCCGGTTTAAGGTGACAACTGTATCGTTAGCAGAACGATCTGTAGCAGAAGAAATAGGAAAGGTGCTGACAGATAACCGAATGGGAAAGTTTGCGGTAAAGCTGGAGGAATTGCGGTAGGGGACGATGAGGGAGAAGGACTATGGAGCTAGGGGATGTAGTTACAGAGCAGAGGGTTGGGGTGACCAGCGCCGGGGCACCCATACCCATTGGCCCAGCTCTGCTCCATACTCCTACCTAAAGCCTGAATAAGCAATAATACAGGACTTCTGCTTCAAAGAAAACGTTTTAACGTGTACGGGATAACAATGGATTCCTTGTTACTTCAAATGAATCATTTCCACTTTCTGGTGTTACAGATCCTTCAGCCAATAACTGTGCTTCTTATGTCTGTGCACAAAATCCAGCGATAGTATCAGCGCGGCGGCTTAACGCAATCTGCCGTCAGCGCATTAGGCCCCTTGCCAAGAACATAAACCGTATCCTCTGTAATTTATCCGACGCACAGGGCTGGGAAGTTGTAAGGCTCACAGTACAAGCTACATGAGCTAATTTTACAGCTGTCATACCTGTTAAATGATCAGCCTGTGCCCCCGGGGGGAGAGGAACAGAGGTGCCCAGGCTCCGATACACGGGGTGCAGTACACTGCATGCAAGGCAAGAGAGCTGCAAATGTGAGCATGGGTTTATTATTATTATTATTATTATCGTTAATTATCTCTGCCCTTACATGACATTATCATTGTGCTCAGGGTTGTACAGAGTTTAACAGCAAATCCCTGTCCTGTGGAGCTTAATATCCTTTATGTGCATAGGGTGTTACAGTGATTATACATCATTCTCATCAGTTCCTGCCCCAGTGGAACTTACAGTCCAAGGGGGTATGTAATAAAAGGCACTACATTTACCCATAGCAACCAATCAGCAGCTAGAATTGACTAGTCACCTGTTTAAGAGCAAACATCTTATTGGTTGCTATGGGTTACTGCTCCTGGGCAAACATAGTGCCATTTTATTACATAAGGGGTAAGAGCTCTATCTCATTCTTGCCTTGATGCACAGTTCCAGCCTATGGGCATGTTCAGTTGCGCTGCCACCTAGTGGCGAAACTAGCTATACAGCCGATCAATGAAATTGGTTTATTTGCAAATGACTGTGGGGAAATTGTGGGGACCTACCCAACTGTGCTTGTGGATGTAAATGGGTCCTAAGGGTCCACAATGGTACAGAAATTCAGGTAAAAAAACATGGTGATTGGGAGTCTCTGGCCAAGAAGGCCAGGCACCCTAGGAAACCCGTCTGGCTAGCCTGCCCCACCCCCATGGGCAGTCATGTGTAGGGTTGTCGCCTGTCTTCTTTGTTTATGTTGGGGGACGGACAGTGATGTCACTTGGCCGGGCAGGGAAATGGGCGGGGCATAGGCGGACATCTACTTAAAAGGGGGGCGATTGCCACAGAGAGGGACAGGGAAGGGAGGGATCTATAAAATGGGTTGCAGAGCTGTTAACCCCATCTTTTTTGGCTGGAGTTACCTGATTTTGCCTTCTCACCCCCGGCCACCACTTACCTAGTAGTATTCTCACAATTTTTTGGCTATTTATAGAAGTCTGCGCCAAATTTTGCATGTGAAGTAAGCCTGTGGGCATTAATGAGCCCTACTGTACGGATGCGCAGGGCTGACGCTCTATTCCCTGAGGAGCAGTCACGCCAGATAAATCTAATTAATGGTTTCTGATGAGCGTTTTTTAGCAAGTTCATGACTCGCGTCACCGTAAAGAGTCTCTTCTTCCATTCTATTCATAAGGGACGCGGTCTCCTAGGATCAGCAGCAGAGTACAGAATGACATGGATAAACAATGGCAGGTGTATCCCCCGCGGGTCTCTACAGGTTGCATAATTTCATTAACAGTTAGAGGATCATTAAGCAGTAAGTGCTGCCTGCGATTTCGACTTCTGTATCCTGGGAGAATAAGAGCTTCCTTGTTGTTCTGTCAGTGCCCGTCTACATCAGTCATCAGTCATACATAGCTGTCTGAAATGAAAAGTTGCAATAAAGAGTGGATTATCGCTTTTAGGGGGGATTAGTCGCCACAGTAAACCACTGGTGGAAGCAGGATCAGACTGGGCCGCCGGGACACTGGGAAAAATCCCAGGGGGCCCCGGACCAGACCCGACCCTTGCCGGCGCTCCCACGGCCGACCGTTCCTCCCCTGACACATTAAACTTACACGTGCTCAGGGGAGGACATTGGGTAGGGGGGGGTAAGGGACTGCGGGGGATGTGGCCGGTGGGGGCACCTGCACCCCCAGTCCAACCCTGGGTGGAAAGTCCTATGGAGAATTATTCCCTGCTGCAGAAAACTTTGTGCGACTTCGGAAAACTGAAGCGATGCATAGGTCTTTCCACCGGCGATTCCCTCTATTGCTGGTGGAAAGGCTTTTTGGGGCGATTAATTGCCCATGGTAGCAGAGATTTATCGCGGGTGACTAAGTCAGTGTGCAGGTACAGGATCTGTTATGCAGAAACCTGTTATCCATAAAGTTTCCAATTACGGGAAGCCCATCTCCCAACTGGCCCTATTGGACCCAATAGCTCCCCGCACCCATGGGGGCCCCACACCAGCAGGAATAAGCACATAAAGCTGTCTAGCCAACCCCCAACATCGATAACCTGATAATGCTGCTATGTGTTCTGGGACATTAAACATAAAGTGGGCTCTGCATTCATACTGCTACCCAAGAGTACGCTCTTTACATGGTGTAGAGTGTGCCTGAGGGGCCAATAATCACCGTCTCACACTGTATATAATATGCTTGGTATGTCAGTGCCCAGTGCTTGGGGGCCACTGTGTGCCATGAAATGTTGGGGGCCAATGGAACAAGAGAAAGAGAGATGAAGAGGCAGGGTTACACCATCAGTAACAAGCAGAGTGTTGGAGATTATTTGCACACCCAGCCCTGGAACCCTGTGCCAGCTGGCAACACCTTGGGGCTGATTTACTTATCCACAAATCCAAATCCGAATTGGAAAAATTCCTATTGGAAAACGAACATTTTGCGACTTTTTCGTATTTTTTGCGTTTTTTTTGTCGCCATTACGACTTTTCGTAAATTGCCGCAACTTTTTCGTAACCATTACGACTTGCACGAAAAGTCGTGACTTTTTCGTAGCCATTACGATTCGCTCGTATCTTGTCGCGACTTTTTCGTATTGAGCGCTCGTAAGCGGCGGGCAAAACTTTCAGACTTAGCATGATTTTGGAAGCCTCCCATAGGACTCAATGGCACTCTGCAGCTCCAACCCGGCCCAAGGAAAGTCTCCCATAGGGCTCAATGGCACTCTGCAGCTCCAACCCGGCCCAAGGGAAGTCTCCCATAGGGCTCAATGGCACTCTGCAGCTCCAACCCGGCCCAAGGAAAGTCTCCCATAGGGCTCAATGGCACTCTGCAGCTCCAACCCGGCCCAAGGAAAGTCTCCCATAGGGCTCAATGGCACTCTGCAGCTCCAACCCGGCCCAAGGAAAGTCTCCCATAGGGCTCAATGCCACTCTGCAGCTCCAACCCGGCCCAAGGAAAGTCTCCCATAGGGCTCAATGGCACTCTGCAGCTCCAACCCGGCCCAAGGAAAGTCTCCCATAGGGCTCAATGGCACTCTGCAGCTCCAACCCGGCCCAAGGAAAGTCTCCCATAGGGCTCAATGGCACTCTGCAGCTCCAACCTGGCCCAAGGAAAGTCTCCCATAGGGCTCAATGGCACTCTGCAGCTCCAACCCGGCCCAAGGAAAGTCTCCCATAGGGCTCAATGGCACTCTGCAGCTCCAACCTGGCCCAAGGAAAGTCTCCCATAGGGCTCAATGGCACTCTGCAGCTCCAACCCGGCCCAAGGAAAGTCTCCCATAGGGCTCAATGGCACTCTGCAGCTCCAACCTGGCCCAAGGAAAGTCTCCCATAGGGCTCAATGGCACTCTGCAGCTCCAACCCGGCCCAAGGAAAGTCTCCCATAGGGCTCAATGGCACTCTGCAGCTCCAACCCGGCCCAAGGAAAGTCTCCCATAGGGCTCAATGGCACTCTGCAGCTCCAACCCGGCCCAAGGAAAGTCTCCCATAGGGCTCAATGGCACTCTGCAGCTCCAACCCGGCCCAAGGAAAGTCTCCCATAGGGCTCAGTGGCACTCTGCAGTTCCAACCCGGCCCAAGGAAAGTCTCCCATAGGGCTCAATGGCACTCTGCAGCTCCAACCCGGCCCAAGGAAAGTCTCCCATAGGGCTCAGTGGCACTCTGCAGTTCCAACCCGGCCCAAGGAAAGTCTCCCATAGGGCTCAATGGCACTCTGCAGCTCCAACCCGGCCCAAGGAAAGTCTCCCATAGGGCTCAATGGCACTCTGCAGCTCCAACCCGGCCCAAGGAAAGTCTCCCATAGGGCTCAATGGCACTCTGCAGCTCCAACCCGGCCCAAGGAAAGCCTCCCATAGGGCTCAATGGCACTCTGCAGCTCCAACCCGGCCCAAGGAAAGTCTCCCATAGGGCTCAATGGCACTCTGCAGCTCCAACCCGGCCCAAGGAAAGCCTCCCATAGGGCTCAATGGCACTCTGCAGCTCCAACCCGGCCCAAGGAAAGTCTCCCATAGGGCTCAATGGCACTCTGCAGCTCCAACCCGGCCCAAGGAAAGTCTCCCATAGGGCTCAATGGCACTCTGCAGCTCCAACCTGGCCCAAGAAAAGTCTCCATACTGAAGCTTGAATGAATCCGAAATTTTCGTACTCGGCGCGAAGGCTACGAAAAAGTCGCGACATTTCGCGCAAGTCGTAACGCTACGAAAAAGTTGCGACATTTTGCAAAGCAATCGTAGCGGCTACGAAAAAGTCACGACAATTTACGAAAGTACCGATCATTACGAAAAAAAGGCATTCGGCTCCTTTGGACGGATCGTGGATTAGTAAATGTGCCCCCTTGTGTAGGGGGCTCCACCAAAACGGTCCCAATTGGGCCCCATAGTCTAAAAGACCGACCCTGAGGGCAATATCAAAGTCATAGTGGTTTCCTTGGCAATACAGACGCGTACCTGCAGCACAGCAATCTGCTGTTCATCAGGGTCATGTCGATACTTGCCTTCATCCCCTATGGAATTAGTGATTGCAGCAGTATAATTGCCAGCATGGAAGTATAGATAGAGTCACGAGCCTTAGTGGGTAGTTAAAAGGCCAGGAACAGCAAAAGGAAAAAGAAAAAAGTTTTTTTCTGCCCATATATCAAGTAGATCTTTTAGCAAATAACATTTCTATTGGCATTGACAATCCTGTTTGCTATAGAGGTGGCAATAGATATGCCCAGATATGCTCAGGCAGCTGAAATGATTCGCTCATACTGCTGACAATCTCAGACACACAGTGTGTGGGGAAGCTTTAGCAAATTGTTCCCAAGTCCCTTCCTAGTGTGTTCATAGAAACATGGCCAATGCAGGTCCCATTCAGACCCACTTATCAGGGTCTTTGCCCACAACAAAAGGTACAACGCTAAATTGTCCAGTATCCAACTGTTCAGCCTATGGGGCTTTTAAACAGAAAATTGCAAGGTTGCGTCTTGTATGGTCACTTTCCTAAAGGGTTTCAAAACAAAAGTATGAAAATATGAACTGAACCAGTTTTTAGAGAGAATTAATCTTCTAATTTTCCTTTTCCTCTTACAGTTGAGCGGATACTCTGTTTGTAGCTTTCCTGGAGATCTCCAGAACATTGTACAGGTATGGGATCCGTTATCCGGAAACCCGATATCCAGCAAGCTCCGAATTACAAAAAGCCCATCTCCTATAGACTCCATTTTAATCAAATAATTCAGATTTTTAAAATTGATTTCCTTTTTCTCTGTAAAAATAAAACAGCACCTGTACTTGATCCCAACTAAGATATAATTACCCCTTATTGGGGGCAGAACAGCCCTATTGGGTTTATTTAATGGTTAAATGATTCCCTTTTCTCTGTAATAATAAAACAGTACCTGTACTTGATCCCAACTAAGATATAATTACCCCTTATTGGGGGCAGAACAGCCCTATTGGGTTTATTTAATGGTTAAATGATTCCCTTTTCTCTGTAATAATAAAACAGTACCTGTACTTGATCCCAACTAAGATATAATTACCCCTTATTGGGGGCAGAACAGCCCTATTGGGTTTATTTAATGGTTAAATGATTCCCTTTTCTCTGTAATAATAAAACAGTACCTGTACTTGATCCCAACTAAGATATAATTACCCCTTATTGGGGGCAGAACAGTCATATTGGGTTTATTTAATGGTTAAATGATTCCCTTTTCTCTGTAATAATAAAACAGTACCTGTACTTGATCCCAACTAAGATATAATTACCCCTTATTGGGGCAGAACAGCCCTATTGGGTTTATTTCATGGTTAAATGATTCCCTTTTCTCTGTAATAATAAAACAGTACCTGTACTTGATCCCAACTAAGATATAATTACCCCTTATTGGGGGCAGAACAGCCCTATTGGGTTTATTTAATGGTTAAATGATTCCCTTTTCTCTGTAATAATAAAACAGTACCTGTACTTGATCCCAACTAAGATATAATTAATCTTTACTGGATGCAAAAAAATTGCTATTGGGGTCCATTAATGTTTTATTGATTTTTTAGTAGACTTAAGGTATGAAGATCCAAATTACAGAAAGACCCCTTATCCGGAATACCCTTGGTCCCGAGCATTCTGGATAATGGGTCCCATACCTGTATATACTGTAGTTATGCATTGTGGAGATAAAACCAGGACTATGCTTACAAATGAATCTATATTGACCCTATCCTTTTGGATCAGTATCATTTTCCATTGCTTGGGGTTTGCAGGGAATATTACTTGTGCTGTTTCTCTTTAAAGAAGAAAGAGTAATTTCAATTTGAAGGTTATTACTCATTCCAAACACAGTAATTTATAGGAACTTCTTTTTAATCTGTTTTCTCTGTAGGTTTGACCTCTCCCCATTCTGCCCCTTTCATGTAAATGCACGAGGGTGAAGGCCCTGCAGTAGGAGAGCTATGGAGACCATGAGTGGCTAATGTTGAGTAGCCTTGATGTAGCTCAGTACTTGTGCCAATTAAATTGTTGTCTCCTCCTTTTATCACAATGGGAACATTTCTTTATGCATTTTGCTGCATAAATTCAATACATTGTGCAATTCTTGATGAATCTCCATAGTCCCCTAATAAAAATGTCATGTGATTGTCATGGAATGGTCAAAAATAAGAAAAAAAAGCTGTCAAACCTTGACCTGTTTTATTACTAATGAACAAATCTTACATCCTATTGTAACAGACATCAAAGCTCAACATTAACAGGTCAGAACAATAGACCATATTTTGTGCAAAATGGGTAAAAGAAGCTGATGTTTGGCTAATATCAGACATTCACAGTTTCTATCATTTACTTCCATAATATAGACATTAAAGCATAAGGGTAGGGGTACACAGGGAGACTAATCTCCCCGCAATGCCATTTCAACATTACATATTCCTATCCTATCTCGTGCCTACTCCCTCAATCAGTTTACCTCGGCACGAGATCTAGCATACACAGGGCTAGGCGTTCTAGCCCTGTGTATGTTAGATCTCGTGCCGAGGTAAACTGATTGAGGGAGTAGGCACGAGATAGGATAGGAATATGTAATGTTGGAAGCAACCAACTATGGCTGCTAGGGACAGAAGAGGCTATATTGAACATTAGGTGGGAGAGACGCATTCTCTCGCGTTTTCATGCGTATATCGGCTACATGTGCCTGCACCCCAGCGTATTCCATTCATTCAGGTGCAGGCACATGTAGCAGGCGTAGGGCTGAATTTTCGCCAAGCGTTTTTCCGCTTGCTGAAAATATCAGCCCTATGCCTCGTGTGGCATCAGCCTAAAGGTATAGTTACCCTTTATATCATAAACAATATGACCAGGCCCAAGGGATGTGTAGGCCCTTGCACCCAGAGATGTTTAGTGAATATCACATTTTAAAATTAGGTTTATTGATGATCAACCTGTTCTTTAGTATTCAGCCCTGGAAAAAGAAGTTGAAGGTTGAATACAATATCCTTCCTTGCAAATGTAACTGAATTGCATATGGTGCTTATACTGGCACCCTGGTCCCTCCCCAGCAGTGACTTCTGAGGGGCCCTTGCAGGTAAGGAATGCTACCCTACCATCTGAGGGGAAGGGCAAACCATTGAGCGTTTTTCTTTAGAAAATAGAAAAATGCAATGAATGTGGCTGAACCTGTTTCCTGGGAAAGTCCAAACCAAACATATTGGGAAATAACAATTTCTTATCTGAGCCCCTTATGTAATCCCAACAACATTATACCGGGCAGAAATAAGAAAAACCTGTAGCCAATCAGAGCACTGAATTGTTTAAAGGGATACAACAAGTAGCCAATCATAATATTATGTTCATAATAACAGTTTTGCCTTTAGAGATAATACCTTGATTTCCAAAACAATAAATGGAGCATCTCTTAGGTTCATGTACAGTCTCACTTGGGTGCTGATGTCACCTCTCTTGTGTCCAGTCCAGCTGTAGTCTCACTTAGATACAGGTACAGTCTCACTTAGATACAGGTGCAGTCTCACTTAGATACAGGTACAGTCTCACTTAGATACAGGTACAGTCTCACTTAGATACAGGTACAGTCTCACTTAGATACAGGTGCAGTCTCACTTAGATACAGGTACAGTCTCACTTAGATACAGGTGCAGTCTCACTTAGATACAGGTGCAGTCTCACTTAGATACAGGTGCAGTCTCACTTAGATACAGGTGCAGTCTCACTTAGATACAGGTGCAGTCTCACTTAGATACAGGTACAGTCTCACTTAGATACAGCTGTAGTCTCACTTAGATACAGGTGCAGTCTCACTTAGATACAGGTGCAGTCTCACTTAGATACAGGTGCAGTCTCACTTAGATACAGGTGCAGTCTCACTTAGATACAGGTGCAGTCTCACTTAGATACAGGTGCAGTCTCACTTAGATACAGGTGCAATCTCATTTAGATACAGGTGTAATCTCACTTAGATACAGGTGTAGTCTCACTTAGATACAGGTGTAATCTCACTTAGCTACAGGTGTAATCTCACTTAGATACAGGTGTAATCTCACTTAGATACAGGTGTAATCTCACTTAGATACAGGTGTATTCTCACTTGGATACAGGTGTAATCTCACTTAGATACAGGTGTAATCTCACTTAGCTAAAGGAAGCGTGTCACTTGGATGCAGGTGAAGTATTTCTTGAGTCCAAGCCAACTATCACAGTGATGGTGGAGTTTCTCTCAAGTACCTTGGGTTTAGGTTTATTCTCTTCTCATATCAACTGGAAAATCTGAAGAGGAAGGCGGAAAATAACCAAGAATGGAGTTCTTCAGTAATTATCTTTGTATGGCAATCCCATGTGCCTGAAGTTCAACCATGTTGTTAAATTTGGGGTTTATATATCAAAAGTGTGAAAATACACCACAAATTGCCTTGTCGAAATTCTAGGATACTGCCCACAGGCACAGGCAAGGTTGGCAGCACATCATGGGGACACGGCATTATAAACAGGTGTCTAACTGGAATATGGGGGACTGCTGGTAACTGAAGGGCCACAGGCAGGGACGCCCTGATATAAAGTGCTACCGAGATTCCCAAATGAAACTATTAGAGAACTAAGGGGCCCAATATCACAAAGACATCTGGGGCATTGCTTTCCCCCATTGCTTTTATTGCAAATGAGCCCTACTGTCTCCATTTTGCCCTATTGTCACTATTTTGCCCAATTGCTATCTATACATTGCAGAGAGCTATTACACTGGCCACCATGCAGTGCCCCTATTTACAGCTCTAGTAAGAGAAATAATAGAAGCCATATTTTTTGGGGCTATGTAGACCTTAGAGGGGGCTGTATTGCTACTCACCTACAGAAGCCCCCATTGCCCAATAGTAAAAATTGCTGCCCCCATTTCCTTTATTCTTTATTCAAATGTGAACATCACACCGACTCCATCACGATGAGCTCAATGGGGCGGAGGGTCGTTATGCCCGAAACATTCCGCCAATAGCGCCGCATGTAATTCCTAGAGCTACTTGGGAATATGATAATCATTTTGTGAAACAAAAACGATAAGAAAACGTGTAATGAGTTTGTAGAAAGTCGCCGGTTCCAGCAGAGACAATGCCAGCGGCGCTCTGATTATGTTCCCCGGCACAATTAAATGCCTGCCAATTACAGTGCAGTAAGGAGCGCAATAAAGCAGCTCGTCACACTAAATGGATTATAGATAAACAATAGATTCATCAGATGCTGACGAGAAGGAGACACGGATCAGCAAATTCCTTCCCTATCCACTGGCTCATTTTCTAACGAGGAGGTTTCGGCAGGAACACAAATAAGGGCTAAATGAGGTCACAAATCTATTAAAGTGGATGATAAGATAATAACTGGCATTCAGTATCATGCACACAATGGAAATCTAAGTGATTTGGGCCTTCAGAGGAATAACTAAAGACTTATGGGCCCCGGCCTCCCGCTGAGTCCCATCTGGGGGTATCATTTTATTGGATTTAAAGCAATACTGTCATGGGAAAACATGTTTTTGTCAAAACCCATCAGTTAATAGAGCTTCTCCGGCAGAATCCTGCATTGTAATCTGTTTTTCATAAACACAAACAGATTTTTTTATAATTAATTTTGAAATGTCACATGGGGCTAGCTATATTTTTCATTTCCCTGGTTGCCACAGTCATGTGACCTTTACTCTGATAAACTTCAGTCACACTTTACTGCTGCGCTGCAAGTTGGAGTGATATCCCCCCCCCCTCTCCCAGCAGCC
Organism: Xenopus tropicalis; assembly: GCF_000004195.4. Lineage (NCBI taxonomy): Eukaryota > Metazoa > Chordata > Amphibia > Anura > Pipidae > Xenopus > Xenopus tropicalis. The sequence goes on along the minus strand of NC_030678.2, from coordinate 165,108,661 downwards.
GATCAGCAGAACAATGGGAAGGGAGCAAGATAGCAGCTCCCAGTAGGTATCAGAATAGCACTCAATAGTAAGAAATCCAAGTCCGGCTTGGGACTCCTCCAGTTACATGGGAGTAGGAGAAACAATAGGTTAGCAATGCACTGAGATGGCGCCTACACACCAATATTACAGCTACAAATACATTTGTTGGTTCAAGAATACAAGGTTAAATGGCAGAGTGAATTATTTGCTATGTAAACAGTGTCCTTTAGAAATAAAAAATACACCATAAAAATCATGACAGTATCCCTTACAGTGGTAAAATGCCCCAAATTACCCCAATAAGTTTAACTGCCATTGTCAGCAGAGGCTTGTGCCAGTGCTGGGGGCATTTCCAGGCAGCCACTGAGTGACAAGCGGTGACACAAATGCAAGTCTATGGGTGTTTTGTTGCAGGTAAAAGTGCCCAAAAATGCCCTAAAAAATAGCACTTAGACCCAATGCACAAACTGAGCCCTGTCCTTAACCCGTGGCCCATGAATGACATAAATTACAGGGCTCCTTGCATCTCAGTATGCTGAGTAATTAGTTTACATGGGCAAGCGTACAGCTGATTGTGTGCCAAACCCACTAATAAGGACAAGGCCTTCTACCTTTCTCTAAATGTAAGCAACTGTTTTGTTTCCGAATCACTCTTTAATGTACTAGAATGGACTCATCGTCATTCAGGCACAATTTCAAACTTCATTTATTTCTATTGTTGGCAGCGCCCCCAAGTCTCCTAACATTGGCAAAGCTGGCGCCGGAGCAGTGGTGTCTCCAATGCAGAAATCCGCAAGTCCAGTTACATCATGGGCTGTTCCTAATTGAAGTTTGGCATGAAAAACATGGCATTTGGATGTAATTAGCTCTTGGCTCAGGAGCATCAAACCCCTTTATTTGGTTACACTAAGCTAATGGCAAGCTCTGTATTAGTCAGTGCAGGTTACAGGAACAGTGGGTGCTGCAGATACACAGTAGTACAGGTATGGGATCCCTTTATCCAGAAAGCTCTGAATTACTGAAAGCCTGTCCCCATAGACTCCATTTTAATCAAATAATTCAGAATTTTAAAACTGATTTCCTTTTCTCTGTAGTAATAAAGCAGTACCTGTACTTGATCCCAACTAAGATATAGTTACCCCTTATTGGGGGCAGAACAGCCCTATTGGGTTTATTTCATGGTTAAATGATTCCCTTTTCTCTGTAATAATAAAACAGTACCTGTACTTGATCCCAACTAAGATATAATTACCCCTTATTGGGGGCAGAACAGCCCTATTGGGTTTATTTAATGGTTAAATGATTCCCTTTTCTCTGTAATAATAAAACAGTACCTGTACTTGATCCCAACTAAGATATAATTACCCCTTATTGGGGGCAGAACAGCCCTATTGGGTTTATTTAATGGTTAAATGATTCCCTTTTCTCTGTAATAATAAAACAGTACCTGTACTTGATCCCAACTAAGATATAATTACCCCTTATTGGGGCAGAACAGCCCTATTGGGTTTATTTCATGGTTAAATGATTCCCTTTTCTCTGTAATAATAAAACAGTACCTGTACTTGATCCCAACTAAGATATAATTACCCCTTATTGGGGCAGAACAGCCCTATTGGGTTTATTTAATGGTTAAATGATTCCCTTTTCTCTGTAATAATAAAACAGTACCTGTACTTGATCCCAACTAAGATATAATTACCCCTTATTGGGGCAGAACAGCCCTATTGGGTTTAATTAATGTTTTATTGATTTGTTAGTGGACTTAATGTATAGAGATCCAAATTACAGAAAGACCCCTTATCCAGAATACCCTTGGTCCCGAGCATTTTGGGTAATGGGTCCTATACCTGTACTAGTATGGCATTGCTGTGAGGCCTATATACAGGGGTAGAGCACTAAACTCTAAATAAGGGCAAGAAATGTTTTTTAAACAGACCCCTAAACTCCTAGTGGTCCCCAGTGTATCAACCTTCTCTGGCACGAAAGTGATAACATTTGCTCCAAAAAGGATCATCCCACCCAAAGAAGTAAAATTCACAGATAAAAAATGATTTCCCCTCCTAAATGTTGGTAAAATAACCCTATAGGGGGCTCTCTTGGTATTTTGAGAATGTAAAGTAAAGTTTGCTACCTGCCTGGCTGGGTGTGGTTGGTCAATAAGGAGCAGGGTGTGGCCTAGAACCGCGTAGGTGGGTGCGGCTAAGCACACAGAACTGGGTGTGGTTAGTGACCGCGGAGCTTGAGCGAGAGACGCAGTTGCTGGCGCTAAAGTGAAGGAACATCGTATCAGGTAAGAATGGGGGCTTATTCTGGGGTAATAGATTTAGAATAGGGGTGCCCATTCCGGACAGACTGTGAAACAAAAGTGGAGATGTGCTTAGGCAGATACTGTATTGTGTGTAGGGAATTGATAACTTTTATTTAATCTGTAGCAACCTGCTATAGTCGGGGACTTGTTGGGGTTGCCTGCTTAGGCACATTATGGCCGGGAAACCAGAAGGGGCTGGCAGTTACAGCTTTAGGAAAGGTGCGCAGCTAGGGGGCGCTATGTACAACGTGAGTCAGCGCCGCAGGGGAGGGTGCGGTCGGCTCCGCGCAGTTAGCTGAGATTCTACTGCAGGTAACTCCGCACTTGTCTCATCTGTAATGTACCCTGACTGCGTGTTTATTGGATGCCTTATACCTGCCTTCCTTTAGTGCAGGAAGGTTGGGAACCAAGAGGGGGATTTTTAAATTATGAATTTTCAACCTTAATTTCTTCATTATAACAAGGATATGTCATGTATCACATAGACTTAGTTATTTCTGTATGACAGTTATTGATCCAAGTCTAGGTGCCATTATTATGTAACCATAGGAACCCTGCTGTTAGTAAAGTCATCAGGGCCACATGCCCAGGCACACACCTCAGCTACTATATTGCCCATATTCATGCCCTCAACTATACTTTGAATAACATAAATATCTGCTCACCCAGCACCAAGCAAAACTGTAAATATAGAAAATAATTTACCCCCTGCTCTAAAATATAAGGATATTACAAGTCATGACCATATAAAGGCTCCAGACTGAACATGCACAACAATTGCGTCCATTTAGGCTGTAGAGATGTAACGAACTGTTCGCCGGCGAACTAATTCGCGAACTAATTCGCGATGTTCGCCATTTTGGGTTTGCCGCGGTTTTTTTGGCGTTTTTTTTTGGCGTTATTTTTTGGTGTTTTTTTTTGGCGTTTTTTTTACAAAGTATTTTTCAGAGACATTTTTGCCCTTGATCCCCCTCCTGCATGCCACTGTCCAGGTCGTGGCACCCTTTAAACAACTTTAAAATCAGTTTTCTGGCCAGAAATGGCTTTTCTAGGTTTTAAAGTTCGCCTTCCCATTGAAGTCTATGGGGTTCGCAAAGTTCGCGAATATTCGCGAGTTTTGCCGAAAGTCCGCGAACGGGTCCGCGAACATTTTTGGCGATGTTCGCTACATCCCTATATAGGCTGATGCCACACGGTAGTGATATGCAGGCCAGTCCGAGACCTGTCAGTTGGGAAAGTTTAGGCCGATACTTGCAGAATATTGGTGGGTCCCAGCGGATTCTGGCTGAGCTCTTACTTTCTCCCTCCCTGCCCGTGACCTTACACTGCCTTTTTTCTGCCTCTGGAAACCTCTATTTATTGGCACATGCCTGCCCCTCTTCATGACGGGTCAGATGCAGGTCTATGAATAAATACCACTGCCAATGTGGGTTTGGGTTGTACATGGTGGGTAAGGGCAGGGCCATAAATATGGGTAGGCAGAGGAGGCACCTGCCTAGGGTGCAATAGTGGGAGGGCGCCAGGCAGGTACCTCTTGTGTCACCTGTACCCTTTCCCCCGACTGTGTAGCGGTACATGTAACCCCCTGCCGCCCTGTGTGTGCATGCGCCGGTGCACATGGGGGGGGGTGGTCTTGGCAGTGGACTGGCCAAGCTGACCAGGTTGCCTATAGCGTCTGCCCGGCTTGGCCTGGCACTGGGTTAGGGTTGGGTGCAGGTGGTCATTTTGTTGACCCGCGCATCACTGCTGATTCTTGGCAGCGACACCTCAGGGTTCCTAGGTGCCTTGAAGTGACCAAGTTGCCCCCTCCGAATTTCATTGTTTTGCATTGGAGGGGGCAAGGGAGTGCAATAGTGCTCTCTGCACTAGAAGACCCGAAATCCCTATTTAAAAATCAGAATTTCGGCTCTTTAAGTTACCAGGAGCAGTTTTGGCGTCCCTGGTAACATAGTGCGTGTGTGAGTTTCTCAACCCACCTCAGATATCAGCACCCCTAATTCTTGGTCTGCGGAAAAACCATGGGCAAGAATCAACTCCTACGCTGGCATCAACCTTCTTTTTTGCCGGCACCAGGTACCATTGTGTCAGCTGGGTTGCAGGCACTTGAGGCAGATATCGCTGAAAAAATGTGACAGTTTGCATAAATGCGACAGTTTGCACTTCTGAGCCGATATTCATCGCCTGTGCCTGTACGTGGACTTATACAGTGGTTCCGGGTGCAGGCAAAGATGAAGGCTGATGTTGGTGTAGGGGCTGATTGTTGGACTGCGTTTTCTCCATGTGGCATCAGCCATAAGTACAGGTATAGGATCCGTTATCCAGAATGCTCGGGACCAAGGGTATTCTGAATAAGGGGTCTTTCCGTAATTTGGATTTCATACCTTAAGTCTACAAAAAAATCAATAAAACATTAATTAAACCCAATAGGATTATTTTGTATCCAGTAAGGATTAATTATATCTTAGTTGGGATCAAATACAAAGCACTGTTTTATTTTTACCGAGAAAAAGGAAATCAATTTTAAAAATCTGAATTATTTGATTAAAATGGAGCCTATGGGAGACGGGCTTTCCGTAATTCGGAACTTTCTGGATATCGGGTTTCCGGATAAGGGATCCCTTACCTGTACAACCATAGCAATGGCTACATTCATAAGTGACAATCTAGTGTTTCCTAGTATACTATATTGCTTTACACTAGCATTCATGCACTAAAGCTGGCCATACTGTACGTGATATGAGCTGCCAAATAATTGGCCTATGTATAGGGGCTTCCCGGTGGTCTGCCCAACGTCGCTTCAGCCTAATATGGACCAGCACATGGTTGGCCACATTGGGCAGAGATCTGCTTGTTTGATCAATTACCAAATGGGTGGATCTAAAGGTGTATGGCAAGTTTAAGGGCCAATTTGCTAATATTTAACCTTTTTCTAATGTCTAACTAAATAATGATTTTTGCTTGGAATGCCAGTTTCTGTTTGCCCTTTGCTCTTCTCTTATAAGTTTGCCTGACTACAGAAGCGATTGTAAATGTAATTACTATTGAAAGCAGCATCTTTCTGTCCTTTGCCTTTCTCACTGATGGTCCCGACTGTTGAAACAATGTAGCAGAATCTCATTGATTGACCTGTGAAGAAGAATAAGAAACAAGGTCATAGGAGACCTGCCTTCTGTTTCAGGAGTCAGAACCAAGCGTGCAGAAAGAGACAGACAATGGTATTTCAGTCGCAGTCACAAATAACTTTGGAAGTGGTAGACGCAAGGCTGCACGGAACCACACAGAAAAGACGGATTAGGCAGGAATAATGGGCTCATTTGTGATAATGATCTGGCGGAAAGCACAAATGAAATGTTATTACAGATTCCCTTGTTTCTTTATTATGTACTTTATGGCACATTTAGTCGCTGCCCATAAACACACACTCACTATTATTTGTTTGTGATGATGATAAACACAATATCATTTATCACAATCGGCGCCATAAATGTGTAGGGGAGGGAACAGAGGAGAATATTGCAAGGAATAAAATGTGCTACAGAACTGAACTGCTACATTAAAGGAGAAGTAAACCTCTCCACTTGGTTTTATAATGTATTCCCCCCTCCACACAGGGCCCCCCTTCCCAGATCTGACTTGGATGGAGGCTGGCAACCCAACAGTGCAACTCAGTAGTCACAGAGCCAGTACAGGAGCCCCGGGATTTTTAGGGGAGACACCACTACAGTTGGGGTGCCTATGGGTTCCCTATGGGGGATCAATAAAGAGGGTGCAAGGTTTCTGTCACTTATCTCATTGGTGCTCTTTAGGTTCAGGATATATTAGCACCTACCTGTGCCTTTATTCTTTCTATAATTGATATAATGGCAGCATGTTCCACAGGGCTTTATAGATCACTAATGGGCAGTATCCTAGTTAATTATGTGCACCTCTTCCAAAAATGTAGGTTTTGGCAATATATAAATCTTTTGATACTCAGGGTATTTTGGGGAACAGATGTATCATGGGTAATATTACATGTGTAAGATGCTCAGTGGAAGGAAGAAATGGGTCACTGCTTTATCTAGATTGTAGCTGCCGATATGGGTCCCTTAGACTGATTCGGCAGCTTATCGGCCCGTGTAGGGGCAGGAACTAGGGGCCTGCCCGACCAATATCTGGCCTGAAATTGGCCAGATATTGATCGGACAGGTTAAAAGATTTGGCCGGATCGGGGACAGCTTCGGCTTGTTGATGCGGCCCCAAATGTGTATGGCCAACTAAACTCTACAAATACTTTTCAGGCACCCAAAGTCCATATCCTTTCCATTCCGTACAATGCTTTAAAAATCATATGGTTCTGATCCAGTTTAGCATATTAATAATGCCACTAATCCGTTGACTTGTGTATCAATTCAGCCCCTAGGATCAAGACCAGTGATTCCCAAACTGTGGGTCTGTGCCTTTACCCCCTGGGGACTAAAGCAGTCGGCAGGGGGTCAGCCTGATGATCAGTTATTGCAGGGATCCCCGAGCCACATTCAAATGTAAAAAGATTTGGGGAGCAACGCTAGCATGGCAGATGTTCCTGGGGGTGCCAAATAAGGGCTGTGATTGGCCACTGGGAGTAACATCCAGGGGGTTGGTGAGCAACATGTTGCCCCTGAGCCTCTGGTTCTATATCATTAAGTTAGTGTGTGATTTGGGGACAATGCTTAATTGCTTTCCTAGATATAGTTCAACTATTGTTTCTCTAGATAACTATGGCTGATAGACTGATACTTTCTTATATTTATAACCTTGTTATGGTCTAAAGGTCCCCATACACGGGCAGATTGTAGGTGATTCGGCAGCTTATCGCCCCGTGTAGGGGCAGAAACGAGGGGCCTGGCCGACCGATATCTGGCCTGAAATTGGCCAGATCTCGATTGGGCAGGTTAGAAAATTCCATCGGATCGGGGACCGCATCGGCTTGTTGATGCGGTCCCTGAACCGACTGCCCCATTGCCGCCAGTAATTCGATTATTTTTTTTTTAACTACACGCTCCCCCATCTCGCCACCTCGCCAAGTGGATCTCAGCGTGTATGGGGACCTTAAGGGGCCAACAACAACACTGTAATCTCTCAGGGGCCCTCTGATTTCATGTGTCGGACACTTTATGCCTATTCCATTGTACAGCACTGGAAGGCAGTAATGTATTTCACTTTTAAGGGGGAAGGCAATAAAAGTGGCAAAGTTTGCATGAGGATAAGTTACCTAGATCAGACATTTGATTGGATGTTGTGGGTTATTGGGCCTGGGGCAACATTTGAATTGTTTAACCCCTCAACAGTCTTTTTTTTTTAAATGTGAAATATTTTCTTTTATTGTGATAAAGGACAAATGGCTCTCCAAGAAAAGCCAATTGACTTCTCTCTGAAGAACAAAGAACCAGGCTTGGCACGTGATTCCCCTGGCCAGGCTTCAAAAATGGTAACTTTTCATTTGTCTCCTACGTTTAATATATTGTTACGGTGTACCGGGCCAAGAACAAGATTACGGTTACGTTTTATCAAAGGAGAAATGTGCCCAGTCAATAGATAGTGTTTAGCGTATATTGGTTTCCACTAATTAGACAGTAAATATTGAAGAGCAGCTTTATGTGCCCATAGTAAATATTCCTGTGTATCGGTATTTACACATACGGTGCGGGTGGAATATTGCATGCTGGTTACTTGGCTCTGCTCCATGTGTATATTAAGGCAGTGGCATGTTATTAATAGTTGTCCATCTTCGACTATGGAGGCCATTTAGGTTGCCATTGAGTTTGACCTTTTTAGCTGGCCCACTGTATAGAGCTCTGTCTGCATTAAGCAGCACTGTATCCAAGAGGGGCAGTTGGGGAGTGTCCCCCCTCCCACAACCCTAAAGGTCCCCCATACACGGGCCGATTAGCTGCCGATATCAGTCCCTTAGACCGTTTTTTTTTTTTTTATTGAAGCCCGCCGTGCTTCATTACCCAGTGCTCAAAAAGTGCTTACGAAAAGTGCCACACATAGTGCAAAGGGTGCAATGACTTAAAAAGAGGCTACATCCATAAAAACTCCGGGTCCATCCGCCAAAAGGCGCAGCATGGTCCTAGAATTCTTCAGGAACCCCTTTATCCCCGACCTCCCCGGCCAAAAGACCAGCAGGAGGCAAGGGTCTTCGGATCTCCTTCGCCTTCGGTGATATCGGAAGAAAGTCACCAAGTGAGCGGATCTGAAGGTGTTTGGGCACCTTAAGTTGTGCAATATTCGGGCGCTGCAGGGGGCACAGGCCATAATGAGTCCCTGTATGTACCACCTATGGCTCTGTTCCTCACACCAGGGATACAACGAGAGCCACGTGCAGAGCAGCATCTCATTTGAGACGTCTTTTGCATATCTAATTAACCCCTGGTCCATAGGCTCAGGCCTAGGCCTATGCTGAGCATAAGGTTACAGTTTAGTAATAGAAAATTGCTAATAAAGTGAAAACTGTTCAAAAGGGAAAGTTTCATCCATCAAAACACCCCTTTCTCTGTCACTGCTAGTGTCACGTTTAGGAACGTCACCGCCAGCTAAAGATCTTCTATGCCATGGGCCTGAGATTTGGGCAGCTATCTTGCCGCCCCACGCATGTTTTCATTGGAACAGGAAGTGGAGCTGGGGGTGAGGTTGGGGTGTAATCTGACTTGTAGGGCAGGTTTAGGTTTAGGAAGTTGGCACCTTTTTTATAACTGCCTTGCTGTACCTCATTCCTTGAGTGCAGCTGTCGATTTCTCTAGAAGACTGCCATGTCAACTCTCACACCCCATCGCCAGTAGTACCAGCCAAGTCAGCCACTTCCTTTAAAATTGCACCTGAATTAATTCAGAAACTATTGGGTTGAACCGGGGTGCATTCTGGGGTGTGCTCAATGGTGTAACCAAGGTGTAATAAGGGCCTAATGTATAATACACCCAAGATACAGAACTGCTGGTCAGTGTCTCTCTGGCTGTAAGGGTCCTCTTCCTTGGTTTTCAGCATTCTTAAGGTGCCCGTACACCTTGAGATCCGCTCGCGTGGCGATGTCGCCAAGCGAGCGGATTTTCTCCCGATATTCCCCACCTACGGGTGGGCGATATCAGGACCTGCCCGATTTCAGGCTAGATATCGGTGGGGCCGTCCCGTCGGTAGTGCCCATACATGGGCCGATTAGCTGCCGAATCGGTCTAAGGGACCCGTATCAGCAGCTAGAATCGGCCCGTGTATGGGGACCTTTAGAGTGCTGGTATTTTCTGGGACATATTAGTAAATGTGTGAGGTACCAAAATGTTACTGGCGCATATTGATACTTTCCCTTATTACAGAGCAATCCTCGTCCAGACGCAGGCAGCTCCAAAGATCTACAGGGAATCGGCAGTGGCAATGGCAGCGGAAGAGACAGCGGAATTGGTATGTATTTCTTGTGATGTTATTAAGTTCATGGAAGTATCTGTATAACTGGGTGTGGCTGGGTGAAATAAGGGTGTTGCCTAAACCGTCATAGTCTTCCCTTATCAAAATGACATATCTCATATGCTTCTTATTATATTTATGAACACCATAGTGAACTTATTCAGAGCTGGGTTAAGACCCAATGAGGCCAATGTGCTCATTTTCATTGTTGTTTGGTGCTCATTTGGCAACTATAGATCAGAAACTGCTGGGGGGTTGCAGGTTGGCTCTTCCTGATCTGCTATTTCTGACTAATAGGGACCCCACCTTTCTGGATCCCGTGGGGACCCCCATGCTCTTACTCCATTAATTCATGTTGCTTTGGAGCCACAGTCCTATAAAACAACAGCTACCGGAGCTGATTATTATCTGTACAGAGGTATCATTTAGCGAAGGAGCAAACCATGGAGAGGCATCCTTTGTTTTATGGGATCGGTTTCCAGTTTATGATGCGGGTTATATATTGGAGCTGTCAGGAGTCCCACCGGCAGACAGATCATTGCAGTATCTGATTTACACATGTCGCTGTAATAAAAGAACAGGCAAGCATAAACAACCTTGAAGTGCTCCATTATGTACTGAGCTCAGTAGAACTGTTCCGGTAAAGAGTTCAAACCGGTTCCCAAAGGACACAGAGCAGAACCATAAAGGCCCATTTAGATAGAATGAATTTGTGTTGGTTGTGTACTGAAAAGAAAAACAAGTTGGTTTTACCACTGTTGCAGGCATACAAGTAATATCAGGGGTATTTAAGGCAGTAATATATGTGGGGAGCTGTCTAAGTTCTCTACACTTAATCTGGTGAAGTGGCCCTCTGGTTTTTGGTGGTGGGACACTGGAAACAATACTGCTGGGCACTGTTGTTTTGGTGTTGGCTGGTTGACTGCACACTAATTGCAGAAAGGCAAGGAGACACAGACCGGCCCCAGGCCTGGTTGGGAGGAACATTGTATTGGTATGCCTAGTTTAGTCCCCAGCTAAGCAAGAAAAGCCCTCAGGACAGGCTATATAATGGAGAGAGCAGGGCGCTATTTCCTCTTTGGCTAAGAAGGAGAACAAGTGAATGATGTTAGAGAGTCTGAAGCTTTAAACCTCAAATAGGTACCAAGAGGAGTAGTTTGGTAGGATAGATAGTGGTAGGCTAGATTTGTGGAGCTTGCTGTAGTGGTGAGAGCTAGAGGAAGGTTAAGTAGACAAGCAGCTGAGACTCCAACAAAGATAGAGGAAGGGAACCAATGCCCTGGCAGTACCTTGCCCAGATAGCAACCCAATGGAACAGGGACTAGGTTATGTAGGACTAGAGGTGGCCATACACAGGCGATTTTAGCTGCCAATATCGGTCCTTTAGACCGATTCGGCAGCTTATCCGACGTGTATGGGCACGAACAACGGGCCTCTCCGACCGACATCTGAAATCGGGCAGATCTCGATCAGACAGGTTTGATTTTTCCATCGGATTGGGCACTGCAAGAGGTCGTTGATGTGGTCCCCGAACTGACTGCACCTATACCCGCCCTTTTAATCGATTGTTTAGCCCCATGGCCAAACGACCAAATTAGCCCGATATTGCATATGAGGATAAGCGAGCAGACTTTACCATGTATGGCCAGCTTTAGTGTGCCTCAAACACAATCAGGAAAGTAGGCATCAGGCTGGGGGCCCAGGGGCCTGGGATACCTTATGTTGGTCATATTTTCCTTTGGGAATTTGTGCAACAATAATAGCTAAAAGCTAGATATAAGCCCAAAAGGAGTATGCCCAAAAATACAGTAATCTTCAATTATTCAATTCAGTAATAATATGCCGACCCAGTTGGTATGTATAATGCAGCTCAGAAACAGTTCATCCCGAGCACATCAGATACACAGTAAGCATATAACAAGCACTGGAAAAAGGACAAATATGTGTATTTTATACGTTCCTGTATCTTTCCACCTTGTAACGTCTGTCTCAAAGAAGCATCAAAGGGACAATATCATTGCTAACATAGAAGTAAATCAGTTCCCTAAACATCACTTAACTCTGCTTTTTGTTTGTCGGCAGAAGTGACCCCATTTTCCTTTGATTATAGTGTTCCTTTAGGGTTTCTGTCAGCTCCCCAGCCTTCCCCTGCTCTGGATGAGAGAGGCACCCAGCTGAGATATCTGTATTTAATATTCCAGCATCACAGGGTTTTGCTACACGGGCAAAGGAAAACACTGCTGGCTGCAATTCATAAGCAGAGAATATATGTATTGTATGTCTTGTTGAGAAAACCTATTCTGAATGATCTCCCCTCATCACTGTTATCCGACTTAAGAAGAAATTTTGTTTTTTGTAGCAGTGTGTTTCTGTTGCGCCTTGGTTTTTTAATTAAACATTTTGAATAACGAATAAGGAAATATACAAATAACGCAAGGCATTTGGGGAGTTTGAGTCTTGACTGGATAAGAACTGGATCCCAATACAGTGTTTCAATGGTATAAGGAGTCAGGACAAGCAATGCACAGGCAGTGTTGGACTAGGGCAGGGATCCCCAACCTTTTATACCTGTGAGCCACGTTTTAATGAAAAAAGTAGGGCCAGAACTAGGGGTAGGCAGAAGAGGCAACTGCCTAGGGCGCAACAATTGGGGGGTGCCAGGCAAGAACCTCTCCTGCCTACCCCTAGCCCACGCTCCCTTCTCATTGCCCCCGCTGGTTGTCATTACACGGTGGGGGCAATGACTCCCCCCCCATCCTTGACGGAACTGCACATGCGGGGTGGATGGTGGGAGGTGCAGGTTGCCTAGGGCACCCGGTCGGCTTGGCCTGCCCCTGGGAAAAAGTGTTGGGAAGCAACACAAGCATGGAAAAAGATTCCTGGGAGTAGAAATATGTGCTCTAATCGGCTACTTAATAGCCCCTATGTGGACTGGCAGCCTACAGAAGGCTCTGTTTGGCATAATACTTAGTTTTTATACAACCAAAACTTGCCTGCAAGCCAGAAATTCAAAAATAAGCACCTGCTTTAAGGCCTCAAAAGGGTTGGGGAGTAACATGTTGCCCCTGAGCCACTGGTTGGGGATCACTGGGCTAGGGTGTCCAGGGTCCACCCAGGCTGCCACCTCAGGGCACACCTCATTAGTTGCAAGCTCTTTCTTCCACTCATCCCAGCCTCCAACCCCACCCCCACCTAGGTGCGCTCCATACCGTTTACTTCTTACTTGCGACCGCTAGCGGGGGTGAAGGCTGAGTGCCCAAAGAGCAGAGAGCAGCAAAAAAATCCAGTAGCACACTGAAGATGCAAGCCGTGAAAAAATTGTATTTTATTTGGCCAAGTACATATAAACAAGCAAAGAGCACAGAGCAGGCCTGGGTCAGTGGGTTTTTTCCCAGTGTCTTGCCCAGTCTAACCCTGTGGGCCCTGTGGGCAGGTTACCCTGTATTGCAACTGTCTACATTAAAGTTACCAAGGGTGGTTTTTGCTACCTCTGCTAAAGTACTATCTGAGGCCAGATATCGGATAGCCTTGTTGCTAAAGGTGGCCATACATGTTTAGATCCGCCTGTTTGGTGAGGTCTCCAACTGAGCAGATATTCTACCTTTAAGCCCACCTATGGTAGGTGATATCGGGCTAATTCAATTGTATGTCCCTAGGGCCAAACGATTACGTTACAACAGTGGGTACAGGAACAATCGGACAGAGGACCGCATCAATTAACCAATATTGTCCCCGATTCAACAGAAAAATGAAACCTGCCAATTTTAGGCCAGATATCAGTCGGATAGGCTCCATGGGGTGCCCATACATGGCCATGAACTACCTGAATTGGCAGCTGAAATCTGCCCATATGTGGCCACCTTAACTGGCCTTTTGGCAAGATTGATTAAACATACCCAAAGCTCTGGATCCCCGCTAGGGTCATTCCTATACTTTGGGAAGTGATGTTCTAGACTGATTTTGCAGAACACAAGCTGTCAGTGCAAGTTCCACTTGCAAATTCGTAAACATACATATTAGTGGGTACTGCCCCTTTAATTTTGTTGGCTAAATATTTCTTGGTGTATTTTGTTTGTTGGCCCTGCATCTACGCACTCTGAGATATGTACCCAACTGATATTGCCACAGAATGCTAGCAAGGAAATACCATTCATCATTGATTCATCTTGGGAGAAGACTGTCATATAAATATAGCTGTTGTTTATTGCCTGGAGGAATCAGAGAAGGAAATGGATTTTCCCGTCAGAACAGTGTTATATCAAAATATAAACTTTAATTGAAATGCATTCTTCAAGCAAATAAATTATAACTGCTGGATTCTTTGCACAGTTTTCTCTGCAAAACTTTATGTAGTAGAGAATGCCAGTTAATGCCTTTGTAATTACACCTACTGTATATACTGTGTGTGTATTTGTTACACTGCCCTTTATATGGCATTATTTAAACATTCAACAAATTCTAGCTCTGCCGCACGTGTATTTACCAGTGACTAGGAATCAGTCTCAGGCCTCCAAGACATAGGGTGGGCACACAATAGGTGCTGCTTTGGGTGACAGACACATATAGCTTTAAAGGAGAAGGAAAGGTAAAAACTACGTAAGCTTTATCAGAAAGGTCTATGCACTGAGCCCTCTATCAAAAGATACAGGATTTCTTGTCTATTTCCTGTGCCAGAGAAGCGAAGCTCTCTCCTCTCTCCCCTCTCCTGCTCCCCCCTCCCTCAAGAATGCTAAGAACTTCCTTCCCCCCCCCCTTAGGAATGTGGATCTGAGCCCGCCAGGTATATTCACCCATTGTACAGCCACCATAAGACCCAGTTAGGCATCTAGGGCTCTGTACAAGTAGGGCACCAGGAGCCCCATAACTGATTGGAGTAGCCAGAGACAAACTGCTTACTAGGATACCTGTTGGAGGGCACAGGCTGATGTGGAACTAACTGCTTAATTTCCAGCCAAGAACATGGTTTTCCTCTCTTGCCCTGGGTCACTGATGGAGTTCCAAAGCTGGGCCTCATTCACCATTTACAGCCACCATCAGAAACCCAGTCAGCCATCTAGGGCCCTGTACAAGTAGGGCACCAGGGGCCCCATGACTGATTGGAGTAGTGGCTGATTCAGTGGTGAGGGAGCTAAGTAGTCAGGGGAGCAAAAGAAACCTAGGTGGAGGTAGAAGAATATGATGTTGGAAAGAGTAGGGGCATGAATAAACTGATTGGAGGGGGATGGAAACCAAGGAATGGGAATGAAAGACAGAAGAAGAGAAGGAATAGGGATTATGGAGCACAGAGACAAATTGGGAGGCTAATAGAAATTAAGAACAAGAGAGAAGTGTTGGAGTTAGAGAGACTTGGGGAGAAGGAGGATAAAAGGAGCTTAAGCAAAAGGCAGGACATGGCAAGAAAGGAGAGGATGTATATTGGAAGAGAAATAAATGGGTTGGGAGAAGGACAAGAGTTAAGCTGGCCATACACGCACCGATAATATCGTACAAAACCTTATATCGCAGGAGGCTGCTGATATCAGACGACTCGCCGATCACCCAGGGTAAAAGATTTTGATTGGGGGCCATAGAAGGCACCTGAGCAAAATCTGCCGTCAGGGCTGAATCGGCAGAAGGAGGTAGAAATCCTATTGTTTCTACCTCCTTATCTGCCCTTTCAGCCCTGAATGCTAGTGGCGGATTTAACGATCTTTCGTGTGACCGATGGTCGCACAAAAGATCGCAAATCGCCACGTGTGTGGCCACCTTTAGTCTGGTATGGCACAGGGACCAATATAATTCACTTTGGGGCCCAAATTAAGAAGGTTGGGTTTTTATGGCAGCCCTGCTCATACACTCTTTGTGAGAAGCCATTCCAGACTTGTGATGGCCTTAGTTGTCCCTGAGAAGATTACAGACACCAAAATGTCTGTTCTGTTGCATTTTAGCGCCTATTGGGTCGGTCACTAATCCACACTTCTTCATCATAAAAGAGGGTCTGCATTCAAACGAAGACCAGAATGTGCTAAAGCCATGATAGCCATGCCAGCTAGCCTGTTTATTTGCAATATTATAGGGACTTGATAGGTTGTATTCCCCTCATGTTCCAAGGCTTTAATTGCATAAATAAGTGTAGCATACTTTACTATATATAACTGTCCATCATGTACCCATACAGCACGTCAGGGGCTGACATGACTTTGTGTCATTGCAGGTACCATCTCAGCTGGAGAGAATAGGTATGTCCTTGCAGAGAGAGGAGGTCGGAATGGCCGGAACCTACAAGATTTTGGGATCAACACCAGGCAGACTATGGCTCACGTTAAGGACCACAAAACAGGTACCCAGTCTTCAATGTGTTTTTTCTACCCATGTCCTGTGTTCAAAAATTGCAACAAAAATAGCTCTATATACCAGGTACAAACTGATTGCAATATTGCTGTCCCCTCTGATCTATTTACTGCTTGTGGGCTGAATCTCTATTTTTTTGCTCCTTTAATAAGGGGTTTTAAGACTTTTCTGGATTGAAGATGCTCTTGTGACCCCTCTTATAGTGATTTGCTTTCTAAAATATTGTTTTTATAGCACCCGACTCCAGTGTCACTGACAGAACGTGCATGTCCTCGCCTGATGGTGGCCATGACCTTCAGCACAGGAGGAGTTAAACATGATAGGAGTGGTTTATTTACATAGGAAAATGAACATGTGATTTCACTGGTCTAATAGATTGGTTCAGCAGGGATTTGACTTGAAATGTCCAACAAAAGTAGGTTGATGGAGCACCGTTCTTTGGAGGGAACCATCCAGTGCTTGGGATCACCTGTCCTTATATATAGGCCATGCAGATACCTTGGCAAAAGCTTTATCTGCTAGTTCTTGCTGGATTGGAAGTAATATGGGAGATTGTCATGGGCAGGCAGGACAGTGGTCACAGAGGGCAAATCATGGGCATTTTATCTTTGGTGTTGCCAAGAGTCCTACTCTCCCACCATCTCTTGGTTTTATGTTTTGTATCCTCGTTTTGTATTTCCTTTTGTATTTAAATAAAACATTATTGGGGTTATGTAATAAGGGCACTAAGTTTGCCCAGGTGCAGTAACCAATTGCAACCAATCAGCAGAAGGCATTTACTGGTCACCTGTATAAAAGCATACATCTTATTGTTTGCCATTGGTTACTTTTCCTGGGCACGGGATGGCCAAGGGGGACGGCATAGGAGGGGCCACCTCAGGCGGCTCAGGGGAAAGAAACGCCCCTGCATATGGGGTAAGAGTAGAAAGTTTGGAGAAATATAATAACACTAATATTGCTTGGGAATATAGGAATAATGACGCACTTTGTGCAGATGTGAATAAAAGCCTGTCTCTGCGCACTGTAACTTTTGGTACAGAAATACTGGTCAATGGTAAATCTTTTCACTTGAAAATTAAATCTCTTTACTGTAATTGTGTATTATTATACTTTATTTGTGTAGCATTCACCTTCCCACAGATGAAGAAATGCTATTCCTGTAGCAGGGCCTTCCTTAGTCCCAATAAATGTACTTCCAGAGCAAAAGAACAGAACCATGCTGTTCAACATTCAACATTCAAAGCCCTTCCCTCCTCTGCTCCTCACTACATTACTTCACTGGTCTCCCTGCACGTTCCTGGTCATCTCCTCCGCTCCTCTCAGAGCCTCCGTCTCTTTACACCATCCACACCCACTGCGCTCTCTCGTCTTAACCCTTTCTATTTTGCTGCTCCTTCCCTCTGGAACTCTATCCCTGAATCCCTCCGTAGGGAAAACTCACCCACTCTCTTTAAGCAAAACTCAGATTGTACCTTCTGGGGCACTAAAACATTATTTTGCCCAATCCTGCGCTTAAGGGCAAATGCCCATACCTGGTGCACTCTTACCTTCCAGTTTGTGCCTGTATGTTACCCAACCACTTAGATTGTAAGCTCTACGGGGCAGGGACCTCCTTCCTACTATGTCTTATATCACTTGGCAATTAATCTCTGTGTATTTATATATATATTTATTTATTATAACACTTGTCCTCCCTGTGTGTAATTCTGTATATTGTAAGATTGTACAGCGCTGCGTACCCTTGTGGCACTTTATAAATAAAGTTATACATACATACATACATACATGTCCTACCAGATCCCTAGGAGAATTTTTCCATGATGCGTATACAACAAATACAGAATAGAACCCAATGTATACAACATTTGAGATTCCAGAATCTAGAACACTACTGCCAATCTAGAACACTACTGCCAGTCCTGGGGTGTTTATGGTTTATCGCCCAGGCTTTTTCTTCATTCTCTTGTCACACCCATGCCAAGCAAGACCCAGGTTTGAAAATTTTAGTCAGGTTATCTGAGTGTTATCTGAGGGTTAGTTCACCTTTAAATAAACTTTTAGCATCATGTAGAAAATGATATTCTAAGACAGTTTGCACTTTTTCTTTAATTTTTCTTTTGATGGTGGTTTTTAAATTATTTAGGTTTTTGTTCAGCATGTAATTTTAGCAGCAGTTTCAGTGAGAGACTGGGGGACAAACGGCAGATGCCTGGATAGAAATAGAAGTAATAAACAGTAATAATAACTGTAAAATTATAGCCTTACAGAGCAGTAGTTTTTCTCTTGATTGCTGGGGTCAGTGACCCCCTTCCCATTTGAAAGCTGGAAAGAGCCAGAAGAGGAAGGAAGGCAAATAATTCCAAAACTATAAAATGAAGAACAATTTAAAATTGGCCTTGAACATATAACATACATGTATGGTACCCCTTAACCGGAAACCTGTTATCCAGAAAGTGGCAAATTACAGAAAGGGCTTCTCCTATAGACTCCCTTTTAAGGAAATAATTCAGATTTGTAAAAAATACACCTTTTTTCTCTGGAATAATAAAACAGTACCTGTACTTGATCCCAACTAAGTTATAATTACCCCTTATTGGGGCAGAACAGCCCTATTGGGTTTATTTAATGGTTAAATGATTCCCTTTTCTCTGTAATAATAAAACAGTACCTGTACTTGATCCAAACTAAGATATAATTACCCCTTATTGGGGGCAGAACAGCCCTATTGGGTTTATTTAATGGTTAAATGATTCCCTTTTCTCTGTAATAATAAAACAGTACCTGTACTTGATCCCAACTAAGATATAATTACCCCTTATTGGGGGCAGAACAGCCCTATTGGGTTTATTTCATGGTTAAATGATTCCCTTTTCTCTGTAATAATAAAACAGTACCTGTACTTGATCCCAACTAAGATATAATTACCCCTTATTGGGGGCAGAACAGCCCTATTGGGTTTATTTAATGGTTAAATGATTCCCTTTTCTCTGTAATAATAAAACAGTACCTGTACTTGATCCCAACTAAGATATAATTACCCCTTATTGGGGGCAGAACAGCCCTATTGGGTTTATTTCATGGTTAAATGATTCCCTTTTCTCTGTAATAATAAAACAGTACCTGTACTTGATCCCAACTAAGATATAATTACCCCTTATTGGGGGCAGAACAGCCCTATTGGGTTTATTTAATGGTTAAATGATTCCCTTTTCTCTGTAATAATAAAACAGTACCTGTACTTGATCCCAACTAAGATATAATTACCCCTTATTTTTTAGCAGACTTAGGGGCTGATTTACTAAGACACGATTTCGAATCCGAATTGGAAAAATTCCGATTGGAAACGAACAT
This sequence comes from Xenopus tropicalis, assembly GCF_000004195.4. Classification (NCBI taxonomy): domain Eukaryota; kingdom Metazoa; phylum Chordata; class Amphibia; order Anura; family Pipidae; genus Xenopus; species Xenopus tropicalis. The sequence goes on along the minus strand of NC_030678.2, from coordinate 165,089,232 downwards.
TTTGCGACTTTTTCGTATTTTTTGCGATTTTTTCGGCGTCTTTACGATTTTTGCGTAAAAACGCGAGTTTTTTGGCGTCTTTACGATTTTTGCGTAAAAACGCGCATTTTTCGGCGTCTTTACGATTTTTGCGTAAAAACGCGAGTTTTTCGTAGCCATTACGAAAGTTGCGCAAAGTCGCGATTTTTTTGTAGCGTTAACGTTTCGCGCAAGTTTTAACGCTACGAAAAAATCGCGACTTTGCGCAACTTTCATAATGGCTATGAAAAACTCGCGTTTTTCCGCCAAAATCGTAAAGACGCTGAAAAACTCGCGTTTTTACGCAAAAATCGTAAAGACGCCGAAAAAAAATCGCAAAATTACCGATCATTACGAAAAAAACGCAATCGGACGCATTCGGCCCATTCGTGGGTTAGTAAATGTGCCCCTTAAGGTATAAAGATCCAAATTATGGAATGATCCCTTATCCAGAAAACCCCAGGTCACTGAGCATTTTGAATAATAAGACCCATACCTGCACTAGCACTTTCACCCGAGAAAATGTAAATGACCCCCAAAATTTCAAATGGGGTTTAACCAAATGGCCATAGGTTATTGCCTGATTTATGACCAGTTGGAAGCAGGCCTAGCTTCACTAGAGATAAAGTCTGTACTGATAACCTGTACCAAGCGGCACCATAAAACAATAAACAATAACAGGTATGACTGATCACGTTTACCATTTATGGGGCTCGGTTTTGTTGCTGCCGCTTAATTGAACAAACGTCTGATCCAAATGCATCAGTAATGAATCTGTGTTTCAAGCTCTATTTTCCAAGCTTATTCTTTAGCTTTTATTTGCACTCTATTTATATTGAGGTCAACAAGAGCCGAAGCGAGGAACGTGCATTTGTTTGGCTGTGACTGCGGTTTAAATGTTCCCTGCCTTTGCTCTCAAAATGAGCAGAGTCCAGAGGTTCTAGTAATAATGTAGCGAGCGGCATAATAACCAGTATCCCCCTGCTGCCTGTACCTTTGCACACCCGGCATCCCGCTGCCTCAATTGCTCTGAACATTTTTAGCATCTGAAATAGTGATTGCCAGAAGGCATTTGCTGTAACGCCCTTGTTACCCAGCACTTGTTCTCTCTTCCTAGGGGGATAGGAACATGGAGGAACATACAGGGTCGGACTGGGCCTCTGGGACACTGGGAAAAAACCTGGTGGGCCCCGGCAGCCCAGACCCGACCCTTTGCTGACGCTACCCTGGCCAGCCGGTCCTCCCCTGACACATTAAACTTATGCTCGCTCTGGGGAGGACTTTGGGTGGGGGACCCTGCCGGGGGTTGGGGAGGCTCAGCGGGGGGCCTTGCAGGGGGTTAGGGGGTGTGGGGGACGCGGCCGGCAGGGGGCACCTGCAGGGCCCCTGGTGGGACCTGCACCCCCCAGTCCGACCCTGAGAACATAAAGGCATCTCCAGTGTTGGACTAGGTTGGACTAGGCTGGCCAAGGGTGGGGGGTGGGGTACACGAAAGTCTACAGCAAGTAAAGACCCCTTATTTTATGCTTGGGCCCACATTTATTTATAGGGTACAGTGGGGCCAGTTATGTTATCCTCTGTGAGAACAATATTTACTCTACCAGCCATGCACAATTAAAGCCAATCTTGCCCCGACTTCAACTGAACGCACTGGAGTCTATTTACATTTCTCTACTGAGGCTTTTTCCATGGCAGCTTTTTCTATGCAGAATACATTGTGAGTAGGTTTTTTTCTTGCAGATTTTTTTTTTTTTTACATTGGTGTTTATGAGTGCACTTTTGCAGATATTTTTCCCCTGCAAATCCATACCTGGCAAAAAAACTTTGCTCCTCACCATGGGGGGGGGGGGGGGGTTTGGGTCTCTGCAGGGACCCTATAATATATGTGTGTGTGTGTGTATATATATGTGTGTGTGTGTGTATATATATGTGTGTGTGTGTGTGTGTGTGTGTGTGTGTGTATATATATTTCTTGTTCTTATATGTATATATAATGAATATATACAAATATACATGCTCCCATTTGGGCCCCATGATATCTCTCTATCTATTTATCTATCTATCTATCTATCTATTTATCTATCTATCATCTATCTATCTATCATTTATCTATCTATCGTCTATCTATCTATTATCTATCTATCCATCTATCTATCATCTATCTATCTATCTATCTATCTATCATCTATCTATCATCTATCTATCTATCTATCTATCTATCTATCATCTATCTATCTATCTATCTATCATCTATCTATCATCTATCTATCTATCATCTATCTATCTATCTATCTATCATCTATCTATCTATCATCTATCTATCTATCATCTATCTATCTATCATCTATCTATCTATCTATCCATCGATCTATCATCTATCTATCTATCTATCATCTATCTATCTATCATCTATCTATCTATCTATCCATCGATCTATCATCTATCTATCTATCTATCTATCATCTATCTATCTATCATCTATCTATCTATCATCTATCTATCTATCATCTATCTATCTATCATCTATCTATCTATCTATCCATCGATCTATCATCTATCTATCTATCTATCTATCCATCGATCTATCATCTATCTATCTATCTATCTATCTATCTATCTATCATCTATCTATCTATCATCTATCTATCTATCATCTATCTATCTATCATCTATCTATCTATCTATCCATCGATCTATCATCTATCTATCTATCTATCTATCTATCTATTTATCTATCATCTATCTATCTATCATCTATCTATCTATCATCTATCTATCATCTATCTATCTATCTATCTATCATCTATCTATTTATCTATCATCTATCTAAGCTGTCTGGCTATCTATCAATCGATCGATATATCATCTATCTATCTATCTATCATCTATCTATCTATCATCTATCTATCTATCTATCTATCATCTATCTATCTATCTATCTATCTATCTATCTATCTATCTATCATCTATCTATTTATCTATCTATCTATATATCTTTCTATCTATCTATCTATCTATCTATCTATCTATCATCTATCTAAGCTGTCTGGCTTAAAAACTTAAAACATTCCTGCATTTCTCTTTAAGGGTCATTTAGTTTTCCCTGGGGCACAAATGCACACTGTGTTTTCACAATGGGAGTGCAACACTATGGGGCAGATTTACCATAGCACGAATTCGAATCCCAAATGGCAAAAATTTGCATTGGAAACAAAAATTTCGGCGTCTTTTCGTCACCATCGCAACTTTTTCGTGACTTTTTCGTCGCCCTCGCAACTTTATCGGATTTTGTCTCGATTTTTTCGTATTGACCGATTGTAAATGGCCGAAAAACCAATCTGATTTTTTCGCGGAAAATATACAAAAAAGTCGCGACAGTGACGAAAAAGTTGCAGAAAATACGAAACAGTCGTGACGGCGACGAAAAAGTCGCAAAAATACCGATCATTACGAAAAAAACGCATTCGGACCGTTCGTGGATTAGTAAACTTGCCTCTATGCATTGCTTTGGCCCCCTGTTATTTAGCTATAGATAGACAGACAGAGAGATAGATGTATTTATAGCTGACATCCTCAGTTTATTCAGTGCTACACAGTGCCGTACACTAGTATTAGTGCATTTAAGATCCAGTTATAAATCGTTTTTATTTGAGCCCCGCCGGCTCTATTCGCTGTTATATCTAAGCCTTCCCTTAGAGACGGAGCGGAATAAAGGAGCGGCGCTGCCCGTACAATCTTCCGATTAATGTGGAAGTGGCAGGATAAAAGCTCCATACTTTAACCGTTCGTTGTGTTATCTCAGGCACGGTGACACGACAATGTAACCAGAATAATGATTCCCTATTATACATACACATAAAATGATCATTACTGGGCCGGAGCATCAAGTAAGGGATACAGTAATTGCTGTATTTTCTCTTTATGGCCTATGGATTTTGACCTCATGAAAATTCACAATTCCCCTCCACAAATTAGAGGTATTTTTTTGTTCGTTTTACAGAGTTTTAATGTCACTTTCAACACCATTAATATCCCCTCGCCGGCTATTAAACCATTACAGCTCTGCTGCGGAGGTGCGAGGATAATAAAGTACAGCAAGGCGCACAAATCAGTATATATGGGGAGCGCATTTGTAAGGATGATATGAAAATGAACTTTCAATGGCTGCAAAAGGCTTTTAGTTTAAAGCAATAGATTTTCCCAATTATGGCCTGAGCCACCCAGTTACACCCCTGATTCACCCCAATTCTGTCTTCCTTGATCATAGCCTGTTCATGCCAGCCTTTTAGGCTCTGCCCAATCCCCACTCAGTCCCAATACATCCTAGCCAGTATATAAAAGAAAATTTGGCACTTAAGGTCCCAATACACGGGCCGATAGTAGCTGCCGAAATGGGTCCCTTGGACCGATTCGGCAGCTAATCGGCCTGTGTATGGGCACTTCCGACGGGCCTGCCCAACCGATATCTGGCCTGAAATCGGCCAGATCTTGATCGGGCAGGTTAGAAAATCTAGTCTGATCGGGGACCGCATCGGCTCCAGGGCCAAACGAACGAATTACCCTGGATTCTCCCGATATCGCCCACCCGCTCGCTTGGCGACATCGCCAAGCGAGCCGATCTGCCAGTGTATGGGGTCCTTTACTCTCCTGCCCTTTGTACTAATTATGCCACTGATCGCACCAAATCTGACCCTGGTGGGGGTACATTCCATAACAACATGATCACATTTCTAATAAACACCAACAGAGGTAATTTACATCCCTATTTACAAGGCAGCCCTCTCCTTACTGCCTGCTATAGGGCAATTTGGTAATAGGGTTACCGCCCAGCTGGTGTTTGACTGGCAAATTGCCAGCTAGGGCCGGTGCCAGCAATATAAAAGGGGGGCAACCCTACCTATTATCCCTCCTTTTCCTGACTCTTACCGCGGCAGATCACCCCCTTTTATATAGAGGCTAGTATTAATAGCAAAAAAGGCTGGCAACCATAGCTGGACACCTTTGTGCCTTCTTTTGTCCACTTCTCATAAATACTGCGCTGCCGATAACAGGTAGGGTAGGGAACACAATGGTTTAATTTTTTTTTAGTAAAGGAGCCCCCAGTGTACAGATGGTGTTTATGTGGATGCTGTACAATCCCCATTACTCTACAGATTTCTCCAGCTCAATGGTATATTTTTCATACAACTTTTATTTAGTAAGTGGGGTCACATGCATGGATTTGAACCTTTTTATGGGACCAGCACCCCTGGCAACAGCTCAGGTGGGCCCTGCACACCCCAGTTGGACCCTGGGCTCACTCCCCACGGGCATTCTATTTTAAGAGCAAATCAAAATACTTTACAGATCTTTGTTACAGATGTAATTTATTTACCCCACTAAATGTGATTACAGTGGCACCCTAACCACAGATTTGGACACTTATAATCCATATCTACTGATTTGCAGGTACCAGCGGGGCGCCGGTGAAACTCATGACCAATCTGTTCGGTTTGACTTTGCCGACTCAGTGGAAACTGTACCAGTACCGTGTGGATTTCTCCCCTGAATTTGCTTCTAGGAAACTGAAGACCGCACTGCTCTATTCACACGGGGAGACCTTGGGGAGAGCCAGAGCCTTTCATGGGGAGATTCTCTTTCTTTCTCGTAATATAGGCAAGGTAAATGCTTTGCCCTTTGTTTTACTTCAGATATTTAGCTGCGTTGTGTTCACAATTACCCCGGTGGTACCCCCAGAATGAATACTTATCCAACAGATAGACTATATTATGTTAAGTGACCTATTACAGAATCTTGCCAAACTGGAATATATATATCAGTAAATATTGCCCTTTTACATCCTTTCCCTTGAGCCGCCATTTAGTGATGGGCTGTGTGCTCCCTCAGAGATCAGCTGACAGGAAGTGATGCAGCTCTAACTGTAACAGGAAGTAGTGTGGGAGTAAAAGACAGAACTCTACTCATTCATTGGCTGATGGGGCCTAGCATGTATTTGTGCCTTGGCTTGTTTGTGTGCACTGTGAATCCTATGATCCCGAGAGGCGGCCCTTAATTCTTAAAATGCCAGTTTTGTATTTAAGAGTAACCAATGGCACATACCACTAAAAAAGTATATTGTTTGCATCCACACTACTTCCTGGCAAATGGCAAAACTGTTAGTCACCCCCTCCCCCAGTGACTGTTATTGCTTACCTTATATCTCAGGTTGGTGCTCCTGTGAGAAGAAAACCACACCAGCCCGGGGTAGCTGCGAGACAGCCATCCTCTTCCTTCTCCCTTTTATCTTGGGGTCCCCGGGGGCCGGCGCTTGTGTAGAAGAGTAAAAAAGACGGCATTCTTGTTCAAGTTCAACTTTTTACTCTTCTGCACATGTGCAAGCGGCGCACAGACATAAGAAGGAAGAGGATCACTCACTCACAGTTACCCCGGGCTGGTGCAGTTTTCTCCTCACAGGAGCACCAACCCGGGGTATAAGGTAAGCAATTACAATCACTTGGGGAAGGGTCAGACTGGGCCACCGAGACACCGTGAAAAATCCCAGTGGGCCCCAGCCGCCCAGACCTGACCCTTGCCAGCGCTCCCCCTGCCCAACTGTTCCTCTCCTCACGCGTTAAACTTACATTCGCTCAGGGGAGGACGTCGGGTGGGGCCCCCTGTGAGGGGGAGGGGTTAGGGGAAGCAGCCAGTGGGGGCACATGCAGGGCCCCTGGGGTGCAAGCCTCGGTGGGCCCTGCACCCCCCAGTGTGACTCTGACTGGGGTGCCTAACAGTTCTTTCTCCTTTAAAAGCAGTATTTGTGGTTCAGACCACAAAAACAATGTAGCCGATGTCAGCTCTCCTCCAGGTCTGCTAATTGGCCGACTTCTGTTTCAGGAGTCAAAACCAGTAGTGCAAAGAATATAAAAACCCAGGGAGATGCTGCAAATACCGTATAGACCCCTGTATCCCCGGCCCTTTTTGGAGACTATCCCCCAGCCAATGTGACCCCTGGGATGTAAGTGCCCTTAGGCTCCTGTGGCTGCAGTGTATGAGCTCACTCACATCTCTGTGTATTTACATTTAGCTAAATCATCTGGAAAGTACGACTAGAAAAGGCGAAACTGTGAAAATAACAATCACTCTGACCAACCAGCTGCCGGCCGACTCCCCCGTGTGCATACAGTTTTTTGGCATCCTCTTCAAGAAGTAAGTCACATCTGATATGGGTCTGGGAAGACTCTGGAGTCAGAACAGCCTGATTGATTCCTTGTGCGGTTTTATATTTACCTCCTGTCTGATTCTATACAATAGCTGCACAATGGTTCTGTAGGCTGCTAAGCTTCCTCCTAGTGGAACCGGTATCAGGGCCATCAGAGTATAAATTGGCTGGTCAGCTGTACATTTGTATTTACTCATATAATGGGAACTGCCATACTGGGTAATGTAGCTGAGGAGGGTTAATAGGAACCAAGCAACCTATCAGCTATTAAACGATAAGTAAACTTTTAAAAAACTGAATGTAAAACACATTGGGAAGGTAACAACTAATTAAGCAAGGTCAAAATTAATTTATGGACTCAATAGGCAAATCAATAAGGAACCATTGGCAGCCATAGGAAGGGGGTCAAGGGAGGTAAAAAGGTCTAATTGGCAGGCACTGCATATTTGCCTCCATTTACACACACACATCAGTATTGGAAAGAGAGACTTGCTGTAATAGTTTGTAGAAGTCGTAGGGGCAGATTTATTATAGCTTGAACTATGGATTTCCAGCACTTAGAATTTTATTTGAAATTGCCACTTTTATCAAAACTATTTTGACTTTATGAACTGCACCAGTTCATTTGAAGTGATTCAGCTGCTTTACACTAAACCCACTTGGAAAAATGTGGACCCCTGTTTAGAACCCTGCTTTAAAACCTCAGCAACCTACTCCCCAAGGTGGCCCTGCTCCCCTGTACTGGAGTCCTGCAGCGGGTCGGGTCAGTGTCGGACTGGCCTACCAGGATACCAGGAAAACTCCCGGTGGGCCCTCCTGCTCCTGACCATTTGGCCAGTTTCATGGTCATTCCCTATTTGTGAATGGGAAGAAAGAGGAGAAATAGATGGGAGAATAAATGCTAGCATGGAAATAAAAGAGACTCTAAGAATACAGATGCTGGGTGAGGAAAGGAGGAAAAAGAATTGGGAAAGCGGGCCTAGGGTCCAAGGTCTTTTGTTGGGCCCCTGGGTTCCCAGTCTGACACTGGGTCGGGTACCCAAGAAAAGCAGGTATCCTGTGGGTGCTGGATAGGATTTTTGGATGCAAGTTTTATCCATATTTCTTATATTATTATTATTATTTTTCTACCCTGCCCACTTCTGATGATGTAACCTTTGGTCTCAAAAATTGGTTCCGCGCAGCACTCTACTCTACCCTGTACTTCCTAAGGCAGAGTTGCTCAGCAGGGTTGATGGTGTCCATGTTCAGCTACTGGACTTCTTCTCCATTGTTCCCTGTGCTGATGCTGAAAAAAGAATCAGGTCCTGGATTCTAGTGTTTACGCTCCTGGTCACCATTTAATGCCGAATGCAGAAATAAGCATGGTGGCCACAAACACTCTGTCTTAGGAAGATTGATATGGGGCAGAACTTGGGGAGGGCCAGTTAGGGAGGGGATCCTATGCAAGGACCCTGGGTTGAGTTTACTTCTCCTTTAATCTGCCCATTAGTTTTGCCAGAATGAAAAAAAATCTATAAATATATATATAAATAAATTGTGTTTATTTTCTCAGGGTCTTTAAAAGCCTTAATATGTACCAAGTGGGGCGCAATTACTATAATCCTGCTGACCCAGTGATCATTCCTCAGCACAGGTAAATAAGCATCAATTTTGTAAATCTATATATGTATAAATTTATTGGTCATCTGTTGGGACCAGTGGGGAACCCAGGACAGGGACCCAGACTCATAATGCGAGTACAGACCTTGTACATCATTCATTGAACCCTTATGTAACTGTACAGTATACAGAGACACTTATACCAAGTGGACTCAATATTTATTGTAGACCTTCCTCTAAACTGGCCCAAAATGTTGGTTCTACAGTTAATATTTCTCAGGTCCATTGTAGCCCTTATTGATGTTCATTATCTCCTCTTAGGTTAATGCTGTGGCCTGGGTTTGTGCTCTCCATAATGAAACTGGAATCCCAGCTGGCCCTGTGCGCTGATGTGAGCCACAAAGTCCTGCGGAATGAGACTGTTCTTGACTCCATGAAAGCTCTGTACTCCAAAGTCCCCAAGGAGAGATTCACAGACATATGTGAGAAAGAGCTGCTTGGGCTTGTTGTGTTAACCAGGTACTTGGAACCCAACAAAGTAAATGGGGAAGAGGCTAGATGTAGTCGCAATGCTGGAAGAATAACTACATCATTGAGGATGTCTAGTCTGCAGTACGCTAGCTGTTTCACTTTAACTACAAGCTTCCCACCAACAGCCGAAGGCTGCAGCGTCAGAATCCCTGATGTATAGAGTAAAAATATATTATTCTATTGTAGGGATTCCCAACATTTTTTACTTGTGAATTAAAAAGTGTTGGGAAGCCACACAGACATAAAAAAAGTTCTTTGGGGATGTATATGAAGGGCTGTGATTGGCTATTTGGTAGCCCCATCTCGACTGCTGGCCTGCAGGAAGCTCTCCTTGGAGTAAAACTGTATCTCTGTGCTTCCATAACTTACTCCATGCCAGAGATTTAATGGCCACCTACTTTGAGACCCCTGGGAGCGACATTGAAGGCAGTGCTGAACATGTTGCTCACGAGCCACTGGTCGGGGATCACTGATCTGATAAATTACTTTTCTTTCATTCTGCCCATTGTGTTTTGCTTAGATACAACAATAAAACCTACAGAGTTGACGATATTGACTGGTCCACCAAACCGACAGATTCCTTTCCAAGGAAGGATGGCTCAGAGATTACGTACACAGACTACTATAGTCAGGTATATTCAGGAGGTTTCATTGTAACATGTAAAGAAGTTGTTTAAAGCATTAGTAAGCCTTTTATTTTTAAATACCCTAAAATTACTCTGTACAGCCCCCAGAATAACATACCTTTTTCCCTGCAAAGATATTTATGTTGTTTCTTTTTTACAAGCAGCTGAACTGCAGCTCTTTTACTGACTTCCTTGTCTAGCTTGAAGCTCTGTCCCCTTTTTGCTTTCTAAGTACCTCCTCTCTCCAATTATAAAGACCTGGACACTGCCTCTGCTCCAATTAAAATCAATCAGGCATGCCCAGTAGGCACCTCTTTGAGGTCTTCATAGTCAGAGAGAGAAGGAGTGTTCAGAAAGCAAAAACGGGGAGAGCTTCACGCAGACAAGGAAGTCATTAAAAGAGCTGCAGTTGAACTGTAATAGAAAAACCAAATACATTTGAAAGCAGGGACAAAGGTGTGTTATTCCAGGGGCTGTACAGGGTACTTTTATAGATGTTTGAAAGTGTGCACACGGTTCTCACAGCCGTACTTATGAGGGAAGATGCCTAGCAATGTGGGAATGATGAGGCCTCCACCTGAAGGATGTCTGTCTTGCTCAATAAAAGAAGATGGACAGCATGTTGGTTCACCAATAAAAAAGTTGGTCTTTATTAGCTCTACATGAAAACTAATAAATGGGCTTTATTGGAGACTTTTTCTGCTGTCCATCTTTTTCTTTTGTACAAGTTAAAGCTAAGAAACACTGTGGAACATGCAACTTGTTCCCCAACAAGACAAGGGGTGGAAAGCTGGGAGCGGCTGATGTATTCTTTATTGTTCCTGCAATAAATTGATGAAAGCTAATTGTTGATCGGTTGATCTAGACAAAAACCCAGAATTGTGCTGTGGCCACTTCAAACTACCAGTTGTTCCTTCTTCTGCGTGATCAATTAACTTTTTGTGCCCATGGCACTCCCATAGGTCCCATAACCCTTGTAGCCACTGTAGCACTATTGTAGTTTCTAAAACCCATATCTGTTTTTGTAGATACATTGATGACATCTTCCATGAAAGTGTGGGGATAGACAATATATTGTCAATAACTGCTGTTCGTGTAACACAATGTGTTGCTATGTACAAAAAAGTGTAAGGAGACTAATTTGAACCCTCCCTGTCATTATGCAGCAATACAGCATAAACATCTCCGACCTACAGCAACCCATGTTGGTGAGCACACTAAAAGCTAAGAAGAGTGACAATCCCGATGCCCCTCGTGCCGTCCACCTCATTCCTGAACTGTGCTATCTCACAGGTAAAGTTTTGGCAAAAACAATTTACTGCCATAGATTCTTCACCCACCCACGTTGGCCTTCTCTTAAATTGGGTATACAGCATTAAGGAATGATCTGCAACAGAAAGTCATATGGATTTTATCTTTTACTGGGCATAAATTATGTCCTAAATCACGTTAGTTACATGGAGCCCATAAAGGGTTGGTATTGATTATGGATTAAGAGTTTCCCACTCTGCAGAGGGTTTAAGTAGAGGTCTTTGCTACTTCTGGCTTTGGGCATCTACTAATTGACCAGTCTGAAGCGCTGGCCCACATTGCTCATAACAGGCTTTTTATTAATACAGCCCACTTTTTATCACACCAATGGAAACTGCCTCTAAAGACATTTCATTTTCCTGGTCCATATGAATATTCCAGCATCTATAAGCTCAAAAGTTAGTAATCATAGGCTGTGGCTTCAGGGTTAGAAGAGTAATTGGTTCTTCAATATGAGATCTGGATGCAAAGTAAAGGTAAGTCTCTGGTAGTAGTAAGGCTTAATAGCAGGGCCGGAACTAGGGGTAGGCAGAAGAGGCACGTGCTAGGGAGCAAAATCTGGGGGGCGCCAAGCACGTACCTTTTCTGAAGATAAGCAGGGGAGCTGACCCTGGGGCTGCCATCAGGAATCAGGGGCTGTTACACCGGGGGCAGGGTGAGGTTGGTTCTGCCAACAAAGTACAACAAGGCCCCAAAGTAATGGCTGCCTACATTCCAATCTGTTATACTGAAACATACGCCTTCTCCACCCTAGAGCCTGGCTATGACGAAGTATATATGTCTGTCCAGGCACCCCAACTGGAACTGGGTACCTGCCCAAGCTGCAAAATGTAGTCTGCCTGGAAAATCCCTCCATGTTAGAAGAATAAATGGTAGCTGCTACAAAAATGGCCGAGGTGACACAATGTATTCTCTTTGTTCTTTTAAAGCTGGTCATACATGCACCGATAATATCGTAGGAAACCTCGTTCCGTACGATATTCGGTGCGTGTATGGCAAGTCGGCGAGTCGACCGATATCGCAGGAGGCTGCTGATATCGGTCGAGTCGCCGATCGGGCGGGTTAAAAGATTTTGATCGGGCGCCATAGAAGGCGTCTGAGCAAAATCTGTCGTCAGGGCTGAATCGGCAGAAGGAGATAGAAATCCTTTTGTTTCTACCTCCTTATCTGCCATTTCAGCCCTGAACGTTAGTGGCGGATTTAACGATCTTTCGTGCGACCAATGGTCGCACGAAAGATCGCAAATCGCCACGTGTGTGGCCACCTTTAGTGTGTTTGGCCCACATACAGCACCATTTGATCTAGACTCCATTTCAGTGCTGTTTGCACCCTGCCAAGCTGCCTGTTTGATATCATTTATAGGACAGTGTTGCTCGAGTTGCTTGTGGTTTAAATTAAAAAAAAAATGTCATTATCTGCAATGGCGTTTCATATGTGTCCCCATGTAAGGGTGAAACCCACGGGGTCTGGCCTTCATCTCTCCCAGTCTGCCTGATGGCTTGTCTGTTCATACAGGTGCTTATGTAAGGAGAACCCCGTTCCTTTCCCTAGTAGTTTCATTGCGGAAAAAAGGATTTCTTCTTGTTCTATGGAAGTACCTGTATGTTGTTCTATGGAAGTACCTGTATGTTGTTCTGTGGAAGTACCTGTATGTTGTTCTACGGAAGTACCTGTATATTGTTGTACGGAAGTACCTGTATATTGTTCTACGGAATTACCTGTATATTGTTCTATGGAAGTACCTGTATATTGTTCTATGGAAGTACCTGTATATTGTTCTATGGAAGTACCTGTATGTTGTTCTACGGAAGTACCTGTATATTGTTGTATGGAAGTACCTGTATATTGTTCTACGGAAGTACCTGTATATTGTTCTATGGAAGTACCTGTATATTGTTCTATGGAAGTACCTGTATGTTGTTCTATGGAAGTACCTGTATGTTGTTCTATGGAAGTACCTGTATAGTGTTCTATGGAAGTACTTGTATGTTGTTCTATGGAAGTACCTGTATAGTGTTCTATGGAAGTACTTGTATGTTGTTCTATGGAAGTACCTGTATGTTGTTCTATGGAAGTACCTGTATATTGTTCTATGGAAGTACCTGTATATTGTTCTATGGAAGTACCTGTATGTTGTTCTATGGAAGTACCTGTATATTGTTCTATGGAAGTACCTGTATATTGTTCTATGGAAGTACCTGTATGTTGTTCTATGGAAGTACCTGTATATTGTTCTATGGAAGTACCTGTATAGTGTTCTATGGAAGTACTTGTATATTGTTCTATGGAAGTACCTGTATATTATTCTATGGAAGTACCTGTATATTGTTCTATGGAAGTACCTGTATGTTGTTCTATGGAAGTACCTGTATATTGTTCTGTGGAAGTACCTGTATATTGTTCTATGGAAGTACCTGTATATTGTTCTATGGAAGTACCTGTATATTGTTCTATGGAAGTACCTGTATATTGTTCTATGGAAGTACAAGTATCATTGTAACCTGTGATATTTATGACGCCAGCTTGTTCATTGCTCCGTATTCTCCACTCACTATCATTAGGTCTGAGCTCGGTAACTGCCAGTAAATAAGGCCACAAAACACATTTGTGGAGAATATAACCAGGTGTCACGCTGTTAGCATTACAGTTTTCCCATGAACTATGTAGTGCCACCCAACGTGCCCCCCCCCCATGCAGCCGCTTGGGATAATGTGTAATTGAGCTGACACTTAATGGTTCAGTCGTCTGGTATATTATATTGCTGGAGGCAAAGGGTTAATATTGTTTAACCAGAATAAAAAGAAACAGATGAATTGGTGAAAGGCTTCAGAACCATTAAGCAGTGCAGAGATCATTTCCCGACCTCACACCTACAGTAAATATTGACAAAGCTCCGTGTTCCGTGGCAAAGGCACCAGTGCAAAGGGAATCTCATTACATTAAGGCAAATATTCATATCCACACATTGGAACCCTCTGTGCCGTGCCATATTCCGGGGCACTTCTAATAATCTGTGCCCTGTGTATTTCTTACAGAACAAATCTTTTCACCTGTACTAAAGGGCAAGTCCGAGTTACAACTGCCTATGGCCAGTGTGGCCCTTGGCTGACTACTTTGAGACTCAAAAAAATGTAACGGTAGTCTACTGTCCTCAGCCTGCCTTCAGCCTGCCTCCTCCCAATCCCACAATTCCCTGCTGCAACCATGATGTCAATAAGGAAAGGAACATTGTGGGTTATGTAGTTCCTTCATGCTGTCTGTAAGATGTGGGGAATTTGTTACAATTTATACCATCAGTGTTTTAGTCCCTCCTCCCTTAGCCAGGATTTCAAATGATGCAGGGAGAGAAGAACTGCATTTCAGCATATAAAAATAGTATTTATTCCTACTGTTTGAAGGAACAGATTACAGGGATAGGTATATTAGGGGTTTCTGTGTTGTGTGGGACTCTTTAACAAATTTGGGTTCGGAAGACAGACCTCCCCTTTAATGGTGTGATACTTTAGTGTGTATTCACTCGCAGCGGCGCAGTAAGCAAAGTGCAATTTTGAGCACAGTCTCCATGTGTTTTTCCCACAATGCTGGCGTCTCTGTATATGCAAACAGGCAATTTTCTTGTCACAATTGCGCTGCCCCTACCAAAGTTCCATCTGATTCGTCAAAATAGATGCATATGTGCATGCAACTTTGTGCCAAATATTTTCAAAGTTTGGCATTTCCAGTATTCACTAGCATCATTTCAAGTGTGAGTGAAATGTGTGCCTGATTCTAAGGCAACTGAGCAGGGCTAAACGCAGCTATACAGAAGGGCAAGGAGCACATTTTGGCACAAGTAGCTTTAATGAAAGTGGTTCTACGTGCAACTGACTGCAGGGAAAAGCACAAGTTGCCTACTGTGCTTGCAGGTGTTAATGAGCCCTTTTGTGTCTATGGTGAAAGAGTATTAGGGTTGGTGTTAATTGTTTTCTTAAAGGCATTTAGTATTAATGTTTAGGGTCTCCCAGAATGGTTTCAGGCTTAGTGCTTAGGGTTTCACTTATCTGTTCTAGGCTTAAGGTCCTCATACACGGGCCGATTGTAGCTGCCGATATGGGTCCCTTGGACTGATTCGGCAGCTTATCGGCCTGTATATGGGCACTACCGATGGGCCTGCCCGACCAATATCTGAAATCGGCCAGATCTCAATCGGGCAGGTTAGAAAATCTAGTCGGATCAACGAGCCAATGTGGTCCCCGGACCGACTTTTCCTATACCCGTCGTTATAATTCAATCGTTTTGCCTGGATTCTCCCGGTATCGCCCACCCGTAGGTGGGATATCAGGAGAAGATCTGCTCGCTTGGCGACATCGCTAAGCAAGCGGATCTGCCCGTGTATGGGGACCTTTAGTGTTTAAGGCCTTTATTCAGGGTATTCCTAAAAAAAGCTTTGACTGTTGATTTTCGTTAAGGGTTTTGGGGTTTGTCTCCAAACTAAAAAATGGGCAGACAGCCGACTGCAAGAATTGTGCCTGAAACACTGCCCAGTTACTGACTATATTTTACACTGTGGCCACAAACTCTATTGGTGGCCATACACGGGCCGATTGTAGCTGCAGATATTGGTCCCTTAGACCGATTTGGCAGCTTATGGGCCCATGTAGGGGCACAAACGACGGGCCTGCCTACCGACATCTGGCCTGAAATCGTCCAAATATCGGTCGGGCGGGTTAAAAAATGTAGTTGGATCGGGGACCGTATCGGCTCGTTGATGCAGTCCCTAAACCGACTGCACCTATTGCCGGCGTTCTAATTTGATCGTTTGGCTCTTGGGCCAAACGAGCGAATTAGCCTAAAGAGTCCATGTGGCATGGTGGAAAGAATTTCTGTTGCCTGAGAGCTCCACGGACTTGATTTGAGGGGGCCTCAGCGCTGTGCAAATAGGTAAACACACAGATCCCATTTAAATCCTCATTCATTACTTTATTGTTATATCTACACTACAGATGAAGGTATTTCCTGGAACTGGTAATGCTTAACGATCCTTGATGACGAACGCAAACACACTTTTGTTACAGGCAGACTGAGACATTTGGTAAACCTTTCATTAAAAGAGAAGACAGCTTTCAACCAGAAGAGATGCGGCTTCCTTGGGTGTTCGCTATTGTTAACATAAAAGAGTTTTTCCGTTTGATTACACCTCCTCATATGATCACTCTATTATTATAATAGGCTGGCTTCGCAGATGGAAAGATTGTTCTGAAACGGATAAATCGGCCACCCTTCTACCCACGGAATTTGACTTTACTTTAGAAACCACCCAAGCTTTGCCCCTTAGCTTTAACGTTTAAAAGAAGGTTGTCAAGTTACTGTATAACATATATAAATACTTTGAATGACCTAAAGATAAGGGATATTATTGTAAATAGACTCGGCGCCCTGTCCAAGTTCCCAAAGTAATCAAGAGTTTAATTCATCACCGTTAGAACTGTGGGAAAATACTTGGCGTTTTCTGTTGAGTAAGTTCTTCAGGTCGTCACAGTTCTACCAGCGATATAAATGCTAAATACTCTTTTGTTCAAGGAACAATACATTGGAACCATCAGTATTTAAGGTTTGCACAGCGATATTAATGGTACCGTTACTTGATCACGAGGGAAGTTGTTGGGGCAACACGCTCTTGGAAACAGTTGGAAATCTCTCCATTATTGGCTCCATCTGTTGGATAAACATCTGGCTCTAGATGTTTAACCTTGGTTTTATCCAAGTTTTTTTTTCCTGTGAAAGAAAAGCTGTTTTATTCTCATGAAATTGGACTGGACGGTGACCAGACATTTCCCCAGGATCCTTCAGTGCTGTTACTGCCAAAGATTCGGCCATGACTGGCGCTGGCCATAGGTTTGCTCCTGCAAAGCCTGGCTTTAGCACAAAAAAATAGTATTTTTCTTGACACCGGTTCAGAATGCTGTAGTAGGATGCTTGACATCCAGCTTTTGGTGGAGAGGCATCTGGTTGGGAACAGTCTCCCTCTGAGAAGTGCCGATGAATGAAGCATTGTTGGTTTGCTTTAATACGCAGATGATGTTGACACGCCATGCAACTAAAAGACATATGTGTCATTAAATATTTATCTAAAGCTTAGAAACAAATACAGCTTGCAATTTGCCAGACTTCCTGGCAGTCGCCCAATTGGCGTGTATCAGAGCGTGCCAGCTTAGGGCAAATACATTCTACAGCACTTTGGTGCCAGCTTCATAGCTACAACTATAGCTTACAACTGGAAGCCTTCGGGCTGCTTTGTTTGCACCATGGAGTTTGTGGTATCTCATCCGCCTTACTACCTCTTGTCTGGATTATATACAGTACATGCTCAGTTGCACATTTGTCAATGAGCCTCTAGGAACAATGCCGTATGCCATGCCTGAGTGTGCCCAAAGCCAATCCCGCTGAGCATGGTGCCTGTTGATCATGAACTTCCTGCTGAAGAGCTATAGGTGGAGATTTCCTGCTGAAAGTGAAGCACTAACTCTTGTCTGACTATATCAGGGATGCTGTACTATGTCCCTTGTGGATCAGCCCTATGCCAAACGAGCCACGGACCCCCGCAGACATTTTCATTTACCTGTGGCACAGGCCTCCTTCTCCTGTGCATTGAGCGTTTAAGGGGTTAACTTCAGGTTAACTTTTAGGATGTTATAAAATGGCCTATTCTTAGCAACTTTTCAATTGACTTGCATTTTTTATTTTTATAGTTGTTGAATTATTTGTCTGCATCTTTTGACTCTTTCCAGCTTTTTTATTGGGGGGTCACTGCTGCTGCTGAATTAAAAGCTAAATCATTCAAAAGTCACAGATGATAAAAAATGAAGACCAACTGCAAATTGACTCACAATAACACTCTCTAAGGCAGGGGTGGGCAAACTTTCTGGCTTAGGGGCCACATTGACTTTTAAAATTTGACAGACAGGCCGGGCCAGCGTTACGTCGTTTCCGCTCGTCAGTCCCCAGACGCCAAGTCTCACTTGATGAGACTTGCGGAGTCAGCGGTCCGGATTAAAAAGACCAACAGGCTGGACGTGGCCCGCGGGCCGTAGTTTGCCCACCCCTGCTCTAAGGGCTCGTACTCACAAGTGATTGCTTCTGCGCTTCCCTGCGTTGCGTTCCACTTGAGATAAGCAGAGAAACAAACATATCCTATTCTTCCTACTGCTCCGTACTGAGTATGGGCACATTAGGAACAAGAGGGTGCGTTTGTTTCCCCTTCGTGTTGAGGATTGCACTAAAGCAAATGCTTGTGAGTACAAGCTTAAAGTTCATTTAAAGGCACGTGCCCTATATAACACCCTGTAGTCCATTGGGGCCATTTATAGAATAGCACAGTGCTGTCCAACTGGCGGCCCCCCCACTTGTCTGGCTGCTTTGATGGCTTACCTTTGAGTAAGCATTAAATGGTATCAGTACTGAGATTAACTGGCCCCCCTGCATGGTTCTCACCTCAGATTCAGGCTGTAATCCCCCTGTATTGTTTAAACATGTAATCCCCTGTGTTTTTCACACCTTTTAATACCTGAATTGTTCACCCCCTGCAGTGTTCACACCTCAGGCTCAGACTGTAATCACTCCCATTGTTCACTTCTTCACACCTCAGACTTTAGGCAGAGTATGGCACATACAGCCAGTTTAGGGCAGGTAGAGTGGTACACACAGGCAGCATAGGTCAGGGAGGGTATGGCACACACAGGAAGGGTAGGGCAGGCAGAGTATGACACACACAGTCAGGGTAGGGCAGGCAGAGTATGGCACACATAGGCAGGGTAGGGCAGGCAGAGTATGACACACACAGGCAGGGTAGGGCAGGCAGAGTATGGCACACAGAGGCAGCATAGGGAAGGCAGAGTATGGCACACACAGGCAGGGTAGGACAGGCAGAGTATGGCACACACAGGAAGGGTAGGGCAGGCAGAGTATGACACACACAGTCAGGGTAGGGCAGGCAGAGTATGGCACACAGAGTATGGCACACATAGGCAGGGTAGGGCAGGCAGAGTATGACACACACAGGCAGGGTAGGGCAGGCAGAGTATGGCACACAGAGGCAGCATAGGGAAGGCAGAGTATGGCACACACAGGCAGGGTAGGACAGGCAGAGTATGGCACACACAGACAGCATAGGACAGGCAGAGTATGGCACACACAGACAGCATAGGACAGGCAGAGTGCTGCCTGTGTGTGCCATACTCTGCTTGCCCTATGCTGCTTGTGGGAGGTGAACCTGGCAGGGGTTTGTTGTGGGAGTTTGTTAGCAGTTGGAAATAGCCATTAAATGGTCCCTAAGGTGTGTAATTATGTTCTGGGGGTTGCTCTGCTATCCACAGGGGAGGAGGAGGCATATGGAATTTAAGGGTATATCTTAATATCACATAACTCTTTCACATATGAATGATGGTTGATATGCCCACAGTAAGGACCAAGCATTTGGGATTTTGCTGTGCTACGACCATTGTGATAAAATAGGTGTGGTTTGAAGTGGGTGTGGTTTCAAAAAGGGGAGTGGTCAAAACTGGCTTCCATTAGCGGCCCTCCACCATGTATGCTAGAGAAATTCCGGCCCTCGGCACCGTAGAAGTTTGACAGCACTGGAATAGCATATATAGAATTATTTTCAGACCTTTAACAGAGTGTTCCGACTGCCCAGGTATAAAATGCAACAGCAACACTAATCAGATTCCATCAGAGCCACTGCAGCACCCACAGCTCTGCACCACAAACACCTGAATACCCATATAGTGTAATGCACCTATATTACCCTTTAGGGACCTTATAGTGCAGTGCACAACCCTCAGCACTTAGGTACCTAGAACCACGCTGCCCTAAATTACACACCGTACACAATGCACACTGACACACACTTTCCTTCTCTGTGTGAGACTACTATTAGAGCATTATTATAGATACAATTATTAGTAACAGCTAAAGGGATAACATACCTTTCTCCCTGCATGCTTTTTTATTTTGATTCTCTATTACAAGCGGCTAAACTGCAGCTCTTTTACCTACTTCCTTGTCTAGCATGAAGCTCCACCCCTTTTGCTTTCTGAGCCCTCCTTCTCTCTCCAACTATGAAGACCTCAAAGAGGTGCCTACTGGGCATGCTCACTGCCTCTGCTGCAATTAAAATCAATCAGGCCTGTGCAGTAGGCATCTCTTTGAGGTCATCATAGTCAGAGAGAGAAGAAGGACTCCAAAAGCAAAAGGGGGCAGAGCTTTACACTAGATAAGGAAGTACCTAAAAGAGCTGCAGTTTAGCTGAAACAAAACATATCTGCATGCAGGGAGAAAGGTATGTTGGTATGTTATTCTGGGGGCTGTAGAGAGTAATTTTAGAGAAATTAAAACAAAAAAGTTTACTTTTTCTTTAATTAAAGGTTATTTAAGATACAGAATAACTCTTTATTGTCCCTCCTTGGGACTCAACAGAAAATGGGAGAGGTGCACAGTGCAAAAAACATGCACAAATCATCTGCCGACCCAAAGTGTAGCATTGCCTCCTGAATTCAGGTGCTTGGAAACAGAGATATTTTGGAGGGGGGACAGTTTGGTGAGGGTACCTGTGCAGGGGCTCTGTTCTGCAGTAATGGCTTTATTTCTACTTTAATACCAGCTTACGCAGGAAAGAATAAGGCAGAAGAGAGCCAAATCTGCCAGTAAAACAATGTAGTAAAAGTGCAGAGCAAATGATGCTTTTCGAATGACACAGAGCTCCTTCTCTCGCTCACGGTTGGCATGATAATCAGGCAATTACCCCTTATCTCCCAGCAGCATTGCACATATAATAATAAACCATCTCCCCCATCTCTTCTGCATCTTGCCAGTGTTTCTCCTTGTTAAACGCTGACTTTATCACAGCACCATTGCACTACATCACTTGTCATTTGTTTTTATTTAGTTATCCCATAAACCTTGAGCATTAAAGTCATTAGAAATGAGCGGGTCTCGCCCAGCGCCTGTGTGCCGGTTCCCCAGTCCCAGACCCGTCTCCCTCGGGAGCAGTACACAGGCAGGAAAGCTCCCAGACTAGAGACCCACAAGCTGATAAAGCAGCTCCCTGCCCAAGATAGAAGCATCAGCAGAATATTTATAGAACATGATTTAATAGCAGATAATAAGCCTTTGACCCCCTCTCTTTGTATAATTCTCCAGGTAAAAGGCTTTCAGAGCATTTGACAGCCTCTCGCCAGTCCTGCTTCAGATTATTCAGTGACAATTCTACTCCCACAGGCAACCTGCCTCCTTATCATAGAAACCATTCCCATTTATATATTAACTTGCTAGTTTTTATCAGTCACACATTGTTTTCAACTATGTATGGCATAGGGTGATGCATGGGTGGACCCAAAACCCATCTTTTGCCATAACCTGCCCACCTCGATCATGTAACTGCCCATAGCATTTGTATGGATTGGGAAATATGTGACCCGTGCGTCCCTGTTACCCTCTGTGGATGTCCTTGGCCTGACCATAGCCATTGCCACTGCCACAAGTAGCAGCAGTTAAGCTAGTTAAAACTCATTGGAAAAATATCTTTATGTCTCCAGAATGGCAACCTATATGCCATTGAAAATTTTGACTTGAAAGGTCTTATTTTATGCCTGATATGCACCTACCCAAATACAAACTGTAACATTGGCTCACAGCACACATAGGTGCAGAATAATGAACATGTAGAGAGGCTCAAAGCAATACTGTCATGGGAAAAGATGTTTTTTTTTGAAAACCCATCAGTTGATACAGCTTCTCCAGCAGGAACCTGCATTGTAATCATTTTTAATCTGTTATTTGATTTTAACATTTCACATAGGGCTAGTCATATTCTTCATTTCCCAGGGTGCCACAGCCCTGTGACCTGTGCTCTGATAAACTTCACTCACACTTTACTGCTGTGCTGCTATTTGGAGTGATATCCCCCCCCCCCCTCCCAGCAGAACAATGGGAATGGAGCAAGATAGCAGCTCCCAGTAGGTATCAGAATAGCACTCAATAGTAAGAAATCCAAGTCCGGCTTGGGACTCCTCCAGTTACATGGGAGTAGGAGAAACAATAGGTTAGCTGAAAGCAGTTCTAATGTGTAGCGCTGGCTCCTTCTGAAAGCTCAGGCTCAGGCACACTTTACTGCTGCGCTGCAAGTTGGAGTGATATCCCCCCCCCCCCTCCCAGCAGCCGATCAGCAGAACAATGGGAAGGGAGCAAGATAGCAGCTCCCAGTAGGTATCAGAATAGCACTCAATAGTAAGAAATCCAAGTCCAGCTTGGGACTCCTCCAGTTACATGGGAGTAGGAGAAACAATAGGTTAGCTGAAAGCAGTTCTAATATGTAGCGCTGGCTGAAAGCTCAGACTCAGGCACAATGCACTGAGATGGCGCCTACACACCAATATTACAGCTAAAACCATTCATTTGTTGGTTCAAGAATAAAATGTTAAATGGCAGAGTGAATTATTTGCTTTATAAACAGTGTATTGTATACCATAGTATACCATAAAAATGAGGACAGAATCCCTTTAACCTCCCCCAAAAATAGATCAACTGCTATAGAATCATATATACCTATAATTTCACCAATGTTGGCCTTTCCTGCTCAAAATGTTAAAGAAATGGAAGATAGAATGGAAAGTCCAAAGAAGAGCAGCTAAGCTGAGAAACGTTATCGAAGGTCTCAGTTATGAGGAAGGTTGACCAAGTTGGTATTGTCTATACATTAAGGACATAAGATTACTATGTATAAATATATAAGAGGACCATACAGTAAACTCCATGATGCTTTAGTGACTAGTAGTACCTTACAGCAGACCCTCATATTCAAACCCTGTGCGCACCAGTATTAAGAGGTGGAAGGGGTATGTGCCTAGGTCCTTAATGCCCTAGGGATGTGCACCTTGTTCCTAACCCTAGTTCTGGCCCTGCTTTGGATGGGGTTTTCCACCTTTCTCTGGATCAGATAGTAGTTAAGCAGGTTTCTTTTACATAAAAAAACCAATCCTTTCATCCAAAATTACAATGTTACAATGTTGAGTGCAGTGAAGGGCAATTCTTCAGTTAATGTTCTACTAATAATCGTGTTGACATCAGTTTCTCTGTTAAGATATATTTCCATAATGGAGCAAATGTGATCGAGAGATTACCTTTATTTATTTCATTTATTTATTAGGTTTGAGCAGCCGTGCACTTTCGGATTTCCGTTTGATGAAGGATCTGTCAATGGAAACCCAGTTGGACCCTGAGCGGAGGCAGCAGAGGCTGCAGAGACTGGCGGACAGCATTCAGAGGTAATCCATTCGTTTAGCAGGGAATTAAGCACTTCTTAGATATGGAATATAACTCCAACATTTCATCATTTCAACAAAGGTCTGACATTTACGAAAAAAATCAGAACTGAAAAAGTCTGTGCAGGAAAAAGTTGCAGAAACTGCCCTAAAAACTTGAACTTGACGCGTAAAAACCAGCGTAAAAACCAGCGTAAAAAATCTGAAACCTCTAAAGTTTCAAGTCGAAAGAAGGATCTTTCAGGAAAGGGAAGGGACATCTGCCATTGGCTTCTTCACAATCTTAGCAAGTTTTACCTGGCAAATCGTGGGATTTTGATTTATAGCTGTTTGGATGCCTAGTAAATCTCAAAAAAGTTGTGGGGTTTTTTTTCCGACCAATTTTAGCACTAGAAATCCAAATTGGGAAAAAGAAATCAGCTGCCCTTCAGCATTCATTACAGAAGTGATCCCCAACCAGTGCCTCAGGGGTAACATGTTGCTCCCCAACCCCTTGGATGTTGCTCTCAGTGCCCCCAAACCAGGGAGTTATTTTTGAATTCCTGACTTGGGGGCAAGTTTTGGTTAAATAAAAACAAGATTTCCTACCAAATAAAGCCCCTGTAAGCTGATAGGGTGCATAGAGGCCCCTAATAGCCAATCACAGCCCTTATTTGGCTCCTCCATGAACTTTTATGGTGCTTGTGTTGCTCTCAAAGTCTTTTTACATTTGACTGTGGTTTATGAGTAAGAAAGGTTGGGGACCCCTGCATTACAGACATGGTACTCTGCTCCATTATACAAACTATGTTCCACCAAGTGAATGGTGTGTAAATGAAAGGCATGTAAGAGAACTCCATGAAAACACAATGTCCCCATTCACCTTCATGCACTACTTACACGTGGGGTGTAGATTTGGCAGCACTATTGATGCCCCTGGCAAGTAGCCGCTGGCCCAGCATTTTGGGGTTTGCACAGTGACACTCGATGTTTGTGAAAAGCAATGGATAACGGCACAAAATCATAGGTCGGTGCCCCATTTCTGATCTCTGCACTGTTCCTGCTGTTAGTTAGTTCCACTGTTCCTTACTGTTAGTAAATATATACAGTATATAAACGCAGTAATTATCAGAAGGTCACTGTGTACCTGAATCCAACCTGCGGAACCACTCACATGTGACTCGGCAGCTCCATACGCCGGGTAGCCTCCGACAGAATGATTTCATAGAAGCCATCTACATTTCCAATAACATTTCTTTTTGTTGTGCTTACTCACTGTGGCATTACAAAACAGTTTCAAATTAATAAGACATTTGATCCATCGGCCCCAAGTACAGAATACTTCCCACAAAGGAAAGAAAGAAGCCTTTTCATTGGAATCATAAAAGCATGAGAGAATTGGCATGGCAGAGATGTGCTGGCTAGGCACAACTCAAGGTCAGCATGGTGACCGTAGCTTGTACCGTTGCATATTTTAATTAAATACATGCTTTATTTACGTTAAAACTTGTTATGTAGACAGTATATCAGCTTTATGGTGGTTGCATACCAGAGGGTTGCTTAGAAACCAGTGCAGTTTGCAGCATGTGTCATATCTAAATGATAATTAGTAATGCTCGGGGCTTATTTAATAAAGAGGTCACAATGTGTAAATCCTCTGCATGGGTCACCTTTTAAACAGTCTTGTAGAGCAGGGATCCCCAACATATACCTGTCAGCCACATTCAAATTTAAAAAGAGTTGGGGAGCAACACAAGAATGAAAACGCTTTATGGGGTGATAAATAAGGGCTGTGATTGGCTATTTGGTAGCCTCTGTGTGGGCTGGCAGCCTACAGGAGCCTCTGTTTGGCAGTGCACCTGGTTTTTATGTAATCAAACTTGCCTCCAAGCCAGAAATTCAAAAATAAGCACCCTCTTTGAAGCAACATCCATGGTTTGGTGAGCGCTGCTGTTGCTCACAAACCACTTGTTGGGGATCACTGTTGTAGAGAGTAAAATTGAAAGGCTCCTATTTGTAGCTCAGCCATTACGTGGCACTGTTTAACAAGGGAGGCTATACAAGGAGGATGGCCAATGAGAAGGGGATATTACATCAGGGAACCCAGAGTAAAGCTGGCCATACACGCACCGATACTATCGTACGAAACCTCGGTTCGTACGATATTGGGTGCGTGTATGGCATGTCGGCGAGTCGACCGATATCGCAGGAAACTGCCGATATCGGACGACTCGCCGATCGGCCAGGTTAGAAAATTTTGATCGGGCGCCATAGAAGGCGTCTGACCAAAATCTGCCGTCGGCTGAATCGGCAGAAGGAGATAGAAATCCTATTGTTTCTACCTCCTTATCTGCTGTTTCAGCCCTGACTGTGTGTGGCGGATCTGACGATGTTTCGTGCGACCTCAGAGATGTTTACTTAGTTGTTGGTACACTTGTTGGAGCTCACTGAGGTAGGCCAACTCAGAGAGGTATCCTACAGGGTTAGGGAGCTGTAGGGTAGACTTGTTGGAGCTCACTGCAGGGGTGAGAGTCAGTAGTAGGTTAGGGGATAGTGCATGATGCCAGGGAGCCTGAGGTAGGCCAACTCAGAGAGGTATCCTGAAGGGTTAGGGAGCTGTAGGGTAGACTTATTGAAGCTCACTGCAGGGGTGAGAGTCAGTGGTAGGTTAGGGGATAGTGCATGAAGCCAGGGAGCCTTAGGTAGGCCAACTCAGAGAGGTATCCTGTAGGGTTAGGGAGCTGTAGGGTAGACTTGTTGGTACTCACTGCAGGGGCGAGAGTCAGTGGTAGGTTAGGGGATAGTGTATGAAGCCGGGGAGCCTGAGGTAGGCCAACTCAGAGAGGTATCCTGTAGGGTTAGGGAGCTGTAGGGTAGACTTGTTGGAGCTCACTGCAGGTGGTGAGAGTCAGTGGTAGGTTAGGGGATAGTGCATGAAGCCGGGAAGCCTGAGGTAGGCCAACTCAGAGAGGTATCCTGTAGGGTTAGGTAGTTGTGGGTAGACTTGTTGGAGCTCACTGAGTCAGTGGTAGGTTAGATAGACAAGCAGCTGAGGCTCCAACAAGGAGAGAGAAAGGGACCAGTTAGGGACTCTGTGGAAGAGGTACTAGGTGAGATAGGGCCTAGTGTGCCAGCCTATGTTGAAAGTCTGTAAGAAGGTACAGCATCCCTGACGAGGCAGATAGAGCAGAGAGCTATTTTTTGGGCGTTTTTTTTACAAAGTATTTTTCAAAGAAATTTTTGCTTGATCCCCCTACTGCATGCCACTGTCCAGGTCGTGGCACCCTTTAAACAACTTTAAAATCAGTTTTCTGGCCAGAAATGGCTTTTCTAGGTTTTAAAGTTCGCCTTCCCATTGAAGTCTATGGGGTTCGCAAAGTTCGCGAATATTCGCGAGTTTTGCCGAAAGTCCGCGAACGGGTCCGCGAACATTTTTGGCGATGTTCGCTACATCCCTACCTGGGGCATCTACTATATGTACTGTTTGAACTATTTCATGGTGATGTTAGCTCAATGGGTTAGAAGCAGGGCATTCCAACCATGAAACACTTCCTGCATTGCCTTAAATCTTTCTATGTGTATGCTGAAAGCCCCTACTTGGGAATAGGCCACCAACAGGGGCCCTCCATCTGTCTCTCTACTCGTTTTTTGTTGGACTATTGGGTCCAGGTGTAGCCCATCCTTTTTGAATGCACCTCAAGATCTCTTTTTCTCTTGCCATGGGGATTCCAAGTCAAGGCCTGTTTAGTGATGTTGGTTGCAGTGCAAAGTTTATGGTCAATACATTCACAATAGCTATTCGCCATTTCTTCTTCTTGAGAATACTCTTCAGCAAAATATTGCTCTTACTTATATCAGGCCAGTGGGGCTGGTGAATCCTTCTTAAATAGTAATTGATGAAGGTTTGAACTTTCTTAGAGGTCGTTACTGTTTCAGCCCAGGTCTCTTCTCCTAAAACACCGCTGATGTCAGTCTTAACTCTTGTCCTGTATCTGTTGGGGGATAGGAGACAATAATGCTAATCATCTGCAGAATCCATGGATGTGGATGTCTTCATAATCCATGAATCAGTAGAAAGTGGATAGAGGAATCTAGACACCATTGTCCTTCTCTTGTCTGTAATGTAAATGCATGTGTAATAGCTTACTATGGACAACTTTGCATGGCATTTCCTCAGCAGATCTCTTGATAATGTTGACGTTCTTGGCTGGCACGCCGTAGCGTTGGGGATTTTTCCAAAGGGTCTCTCTATCTGCGCTATTAGTTGCCCTTTCATAATCAATTGACTTATCATCATTGTTGTACACTGCTGTAATATGGTCTTTCCAAGACAGTTTATTGGTCTAGTGGATGTTGACGTTGTTTGCCATTCTAATCAAGAATTGCATTGAACATTTTTCTTGGCATAGATAATTGTCTAGTAATGATAGGGGCACCCTAAGAACACAGATTGTCAGGCCCATACCCTACAACATTACTCTAAATTGAAGGCATGATGAAATTAAGGGTAATACTGCAGGTGTTGGGGAGCCACACAAGCATGAAAAAAAGTTCTTTGGGATGCCAAATAAGGGCTGTGATTGGCTATTTGGGAGCCCCATAGGGACTGCTGGCCTGCAGGAGGCTCTGCTTGAAGTAAAACTGTCTCTGGGCTTCTAAAACTTGTCTCCAAGCCAGGAATTTAATAATGGGCACCTACTCTGAGGCCACTGGGAGCAACATCAAAGGGTGTGGTGAGCAACATGATGCTCCTATGGTGTGATTTTCTGCTAACAGGAGCACCAGCCTGGGGTATCAGGTAAGTAATCTTAGTCACTGGGGGGGCCTAACATTTTGGCCCCCTAGTGATTCCATCTTTCCTTCTGCTTTAAAACATTGTACATTGTGTTAGTAAGACCAAGCGTTACATGGCAAGACTTAGAATGAACAATATCAGAAGTGATGGAAAGACGATAACTTTATTGAATATCTAAGATGATAACCATAACTGGCTGTCACAACATTACATTCCTTTGTCAATAACCATGGTATTATGTTGGCCAATAATGGTATCGCCTTTCCAACACTTTTGTTAGTTTTTAGATTGTGTTATGCCTCTTGGCTTTCTGTGCCTTGTATTGTGAATGCAGCTATTGTTTTATTTATAGAATAAATGTTGCTCCTGTGGGTCATTTTCTAAACCTGCCTACGATCATCTCTCTGGCCATGCCTATTATATGAATACACAAAACTGTACAAAAGAAGTACGAACTATACAAAAAAAATATAGAAACATAAGCACTTTGTTGGGCTGATTGTAAATAGCCAACTGATCCTGCTGTTCCCATTCAAGTATTCTTGATTTGTTTGACACCAAGACAAGGCTCCATTAGTCATTTCACTCTGGAACTCTTCTTCCTGCTCCTTTTAGCTGATAGAAATTTCCAGACATGTATTCAGTCATCAGGTGACTGGCCCCAGTGGCCCTCATTGAGGCAATCTCATTACCTTAGGGCACTTGGTCCTACTTTGCCTTATACTCCAGGCACTATCCATCCTTCTCCATCAAATGGAATCCAACACTGAAGCCCGGGGTCCCTTTATTTAGGGACTAGGGAACTTATCTGAAACTCCTGGTCAGTTGGAGCTCTCCATCTTTCTTCGGGGCATGCCCAGCCAATGAATGGAAACCTCCTCACCGCTTTCAAGTCTCTCACCCAGCCTTCTTGGAATGAATTCTAACAGGTAAAGATGTGTTTGAATCCTTATTCCCCTAAACCAGTGATCCCCAACCAGTGGCTCGGGGGCAACATGTTGCTCTCCAACCCTTTGGATGTTGCTCCCAGTGGCCTTAATTCTAATTTTGTAATTCTTGGCTCAGAGGCAAGTTTTCGAGGCATAAAAATCAGGTCTAGTGCCAAACAGAGCCTCCTATAGGCTGGCAGTCCATAGAGGGGCTACCAAATAGCCAGTAACAGTCCTTATTTGGCACCCCAGGAACATGTTTTATGCTTGTGTTGCTCCCCAAGCCTTCTTACATTTGAATGTGGCTCACAGGTAAAAAAGGTTGGGGATCCCTGTCCTAAACAGATTTCAAGTAGGGATACACCAAACCCAAGATCTGGGTCAGGATTGGGACAAACTGCATTCTTTATAGCAGGGGTCCCCAACCTTTCTTACTCAGGAGCCACAGCAACACAAGCACCATAAAAGTTCATGGAGGTGCCAAATAAGGGCTGTGATTGGCTATTAGGGGCCTCTATGCACCCTATCAGCTTACAGGGGCTTTATTTGGTAGGAAATCTTGTTTTTATTCAACCAAAACTTGCCCCCAAGTCAGAAATTCAAAAATAACTCCCTGGTTTGGGGGCACTGAGAGCAACATCCAAGGGGTTGGGGAGCAACATGTTACCCCTGAGCCACTGGTTGGGGATCACTGCTTTATAGGATACAAACTGGATCATATTCATAGTTTAAGGCCACGATAAGACCAAACCATTATGCTTATGTGATTTAAAGCACTTCAGATCAGTATTTGCCCAAATTGTTTGTGAACTAAATCTTATCCCTTCAGTGAGGTGTTAACATCAAAGTAATGGAGTTCAATTGCAAAGGAAGCAAAAGGGCCAAATAAAAACATCAATTTAACGGCATTAAGAGCACAGACCAGATGCGCGTCAGCTGATATCGTCCAAAATTGTCAGTTTTCTTTATTAAGTAGAAATGATCAATATTAATCACCCAGCTCAGCAGAGATAGTGCTCTTTGTTTAACTGCTTGTTCAAGTCCATTGACCGCAGAGCGACCTTAGAAGTAAATGTCCTTTATTGGGTTCTGCTAATTGGGAGAGTTTCGGTATGGCTGCTTCAATAAATCCTTTCAGTAATGCAATTTATTACTGTACAGGAACCAAGTCTTGGGAAATAGAAATTCCGCTCACATAATTGCTTGGGAATTGGAAGAGTAGGAGCAATAGAGGGAGTTTAAAGCCCCCAGGTACTGCTAAGGGCCTTGCAAATCCATCTACCTGAAGATGAACCCTTAATGATCTAGTAAAGTCTCAGTATTCTGTGCCGAATGAACCATAAAGGTCTGTTTTATCAAAAACATCTTGGTTTCTTCATGGAAATACACAATGTACGGACCACTTTGCTACACAGATAATAGTCTGATTAGAATGAAAGACCTAAAAGACCCTCTTATGGACCCACCTTGTGCAACAGATATACAGGCAAGTATATTAAAGAAGAGGTAAAAAATGCATACATTGGCCCAACAGTGGTCATGGGGTCGGCTTGTCTGGATATTATGTTATAATATATGCCACTGACCTGGCAGTGTAAGAGTAAGAAAGAGAGGTCTATGTAAATACAGCCATAAGCACTTACAGTAAAGCTGCACTGAGTCCTCTATCAAAAGAATCACAGGATTTTGTCTCTTTTTTTGTAAACATGATGTTCCAGTATCTGACTTCCTCTCTCAGAAACAGCCTTATTCCCAGTGGCCAGAGTCTGCACAGTTCTCTCCCCTCTCCTGCTCCCCCTCCCACCAGAATGCTAATAACTCCCTCCCCTCCCCCTTAGGAATGTGTGATCTCAGCTATAACAGCTAGATACTGCAGGCAGGAAGCTACATAAAATGGCAGCTACTGCCTTAAGCAAACAGAGAAAGCTTCTAAAGCAGTTTACTCAGGTATGGTAATAGTTTCTGCAGAATAAATATAGTGTTCTAGGTGGCACTAATGTGGCAAATCTATTGGCAGTAAAATGCCAAAATGACTTTCCTTCTCCTTTAAAGGAGAGTTTGGTGCCAAATTTGTTAAACTTCTATCGTAGACATTTTGGGGCAGATTTATCAAAATGAGAGTTTAGAGCTTGAAACATAAAAGTTCATCCACTTTCTATTCATTCCTGTGGGATTTTTAAAGGCATATTTAACAAATGGTGAGTCCTAACTTTCACCTATTGATAAATACACTTCTAAAATCTCATAGGAATAACTAGAACATGGGAGTTTTTTTGTATTAAGCTCTAAATTCACATTTTTTATTAATCTGCCCTTTTTGTTTGTTATTCTGCACTGACATGGGCACAAGATATCCTACACACAGTGGGGCCCCTACTCTGCCCTACTCACTGGAGAGATGAGACCACAACTGGGCGTAAATGTGCTTCGTCCAAAGGCCACTGCGATACAATTAACTATATACAGGGCCTCCTTTCTATGCTACTGATGTTGTTTCCACAGAACCCCAGAAGCCAGTGCAGAGTTGGAGAAATGGGGCTTGAGGATGGATAAGCAGATACCTGTCACGGGCCGTATTGCCCCACCAGAGAGAATCTTCATGAGGGACAATGTGGTAAGTGTTTTCCACCCTGGAACGTGGTTCACCAAATGTCACAAACATAACTATATGTATATATATACCCCTGACCACCACTGTGTAATGTTCTGTGTTCTTGCACTTCAGCCTACCTCTGGTACAATGCAGGAGCACCTGTAGACTGGAGTTGGTTGCACGTTGGTCAGTTCATCCAGCACAGAGCATACCGTGCAGCACTCATGCGAGGTGGACCTTTACTGAATGCAGGTTCATTGAAGGCTCTAGGGTTCCATTCATTGTCAAGTGCAAAGCTTTGTGTTTTTGGAATAGGGACAGTGGTGGTTGCAAATGAGGGAGTCAGAAGTCATTTTAGGTACTTGGAGTTGGAGGTACCATGAAGTCAGGAGTTGGAGTCAGAGTTGAAGGATTTATTTAGAGACTCCACAGCCCTGTTCAAATAAAAAAGAACAAAGTGCATTATGGACAATACATGAGGCTTTGCATCTTGCTCCTGTTTAGAACTCTGAAATCCCCCTGACTTACTTTTGTGGCTTGTACTGATTTGTAAAGCTGGCCATACACGCACTGATAATATCGTACGAAACCTCATTCCGTACGATATTCGGTGCGTGTATGGCAAGTCGGCGAGTCGACCAATATCGCAGGAGGCTGCTGATATCGGTCGACTCGGCGATCAGGCGGGTTAGAAAATTTTGATCAGGCGCCATTGAAGGTGCCCAAGCAAAATCTATGTTCAGGGCGGAAGGAGGTAGAAATCCTATTGTTTCTACCTCCATATCTGACGATTCAGCCCTGAGCATTAGTGGAGGGTTGGAATGATCTTTCGTGCGACTGATGGTCGCTAGAATGATCGAAAATCGCCACATGTGTGGCCACCTTAAGGGTTGATTTACAGTGACATTTACATGATGATAAGCTTGATACCCCCACAATGAAGTGAGCTTTGATATATATATATTTTTCAGTGCACCCCTGGATCCCCTGCTGACTGGGCCAGGGACACCAGAAACGAGAAGGTGATTTGTGTTGCGCCCTTGCAGAACTGGCTGATGCTCTTTAGCTACCGTAATGCTGACGTTGCTGAGAATCTCCTGCAGTGCCTGATGAAAGTCGCTTCTGGAATGGGATTCCATATGGACATGCCAAGAATGTAAGAAATATGATTCTATTTTTTTTTTTTACACTTTTTGTTGTACAATAGCCTCGTCGTCAGGGTAAGGGTCAGATATCTGACTTGGGCGGTGCACAGATTATCTGGAAGCAAAAGGACTTCATGTCCCAGAATCCATCACTTCACAATGGAAACAAGTTGTAGGAGACATTGGATCACTCTGTGAGCCTAAGGGCTCTGGCACACGGGGAGATTAGTCGCCCGCGACAAATCTCCCTTGTCACGGGCGACTAATCTCCCCGAGTTGTCATGACCCGCCATCCCACCGGCAGACATGTAAGGGGTGGGGGGATCCGGTTCCTGCAACTATAACAGTTTTCTATTCAACTGTCAGCAACTATGAGCAGTTTATACAATATATTTTTTTTATAAAGTTCTACATTGTTTGGAGGGTACGGTTTCACTTTAAGGGAATGTATTGGGAGGATAAACCATATTTATAATAAGACATGTTCGCCCTTTGGAAACAGCCCAATGTTGGATTCTGATAGGATCTGTGTCTCCAGCCTAACGAAGCGTAAAGTCTTTCTGAGCTGAGTGAATCCAGAGCCACTGATATTATTGCCAGCTCGGCACGCACGCCCGCACCGTTATGGGCACAAGCTCTGACAAGAAAAGCTTCTGAGCTTCACATATTTTGCTGCTTGTTTGCAGAGGTGCAGAATTCCTCCTCTTCCTCCTCCTCGTGCCTATTTCATTGTTACTACACATTTACACCTAAGAATGAATGGAGAAAAGGCAAAGCTGGGAGGTCAGAGTTCTGTGTGAGGCTTGGAACAGTTATATGAATCAGGGATGTCCAAACTGCAGAGCTTCAGCTGGGATAAACTACAACCTGGTGTTTATAGTCAGCTTCTCTGCTTAAGCTGAACGTAGCTAGGCTATGGGAAGCTTCTATTGAAATAGTACAGTAGGTTTTCTCTTTTCCTTTTTGGACTCCCCCCCTCCCTCCCATGGCCGACATAGTTATATAGTTATATTCCTCTGCGCACCAAAAGTGACCTTTCCAGCTGACTGCATTCTAGTGTCCTTTGTTGCCATTAAGTGGGGCACTTTCCCCGCACAGAAATGGATAAATGTACATTATAGTCCGGGGCAGGTAATGCAGTTTGACAAGCGCAGCCTGGAAACCTGCAGGAAAACGTACAGCGTGTGAGTGCGACTGAATTATCTGTCTGTGCCGAGAGCGCAGGGAAAGGAGCTGAAACTTTATGGAAATATTCTCTAGCATGTTATTGGGAATTTGTTTCCGGGTCGCAAAACTAACTTCAAAATAATGGAATTATTACTATAATATTATATTACTATAAGACAGTGATCCCAAACCAGTGGCTCAGGGGTAACATGTTGCTCCCCAACCCCTTGGGTGTTGCTCCCAATGGCCTCAAAGTAAGTGCACATTTTTGAATTTTTGGTAAGGAGGCAAGTTTTGGTTGCATACAAACCCAGTATAATGCCAAACAGAGTCTTCTGTAGGCTACTAGTCCACATAGGGGCTATTAAGTAGCCAATTATAGCTCTTATTTGCATCCCCAGGAACCTTTTTTTTAGCTTGTGTTGCTCCCCAACACTTCTTCCATTTAAATGTGACTCATGGGTATAAAAGGTTGGGGATCCCTGCTATAAGAGCACCTTGATACGGGCGTCCAACCATGCCCAGTTGCTCTATAACCGCACCCCACCTTTAGCTCCCCTGGAAATCTGGTTGGATTGACAAGTCTGGTCAGGGTTGGACTGGGCTATTGGGGCACCAGGAAAAATTCTGGTGGGCCCCGTCAACAGCGGGCCCTCGCACAGGTTCCGCAGGGCAGGGGGGCATTTTCTTTGGTTCCGCAGGGCAGGGGGGCATTTTCTTTGTGGGCGGATACCTGAGCAGCCAGAGATATGAGGAAGGTTTGCATGCAGGGGGGTGCCATGGGTTTGCCATGGGGATTATCTGTCTCAGCTGTGGGTTCACAATGGGCCATGGGAGGCCTTGATGGCAGGGGTGGGGGCCCTTAAGGTTTCCGGTGGGCCCTAAAACCCCAGTCTGTTTTCCATCAGACATAACCCTACTGCATTATTGGGCAGATAGATGTGGGGTCATCTACAAAGTGCAGGGCAGGAGGCAGAGCACAAAAAAATTGGGTCATCATGTTTTTTTTTTAACATCTGCACCCTGACCTCTCTCTGCATCTCGCAAGTGGTTAGTGAATGAGTACTAAAGGTGCAATTTTCTTAGTATCCTAAACCACTGTATGGTATATATTCGTTTTTTTTTTAACCACACATTCTTATTAAATGCCCTCAGTGTAGGAGTGCAGCCCTCTTCACCCCCCCCCCCCCCCCCCATTCAGCACAAAATGTGCTTAACATTTCTGCACTATAATAATAACTGTCCCATTTGTGTTTTTCACATAATCTTGTGTGTTTGTCACATTTTCCCTGCCCTAGTGAGGGAGTAGCTAAGCCAATGCAGGAGCCCATCCACCCAGACAAGTTCTTCTCAGGGAGTTGTACACTGTGCCTCCATTGTCCCCTTTATAAAAATCTTCATCGCTGCCCATTTCTTCCAGTACAAAGTTCAGTAACACACCCTTCAGCCTGGAAAATCTGAACCGTCTCTGCCTAATTTACTCTGTGCCCTGCAGAGCGCTCTCGCATGTAAAAGTTAACCCCAGCCAACCACAGCAAGGCTACATTTCCCTACCAAAATAAAGGAAATATGAGTAATTGCCACGGTATGATTCAAACTTGTGTGTGTTGTTCACTTTCATCATTTTGGAATTTTCCAAATTTCTGGCATTTGTGGAGGTTTTATGTTCTTCACTTGGAGCCAGTAGGCTACAATTCTGGTAGGTTATTATCTATTCAGTGGGTTATAACCAGGGCCACAGCAGCCTCCCTTAGCACTACAGTGCCATTGTCATGCTGTGGGCCTCCAGTGGCGCAGATCCTAGTGCAGTTCTATTCCCTCCTCCCTGCCTCCTGTACTGTAGACAGCCCAGAACGTACAGATACCCAAGGCTTTGGCGCCTGTTGCCCACCCCTGACCCACTCTCCAACAGTCCTACCAACACCCCCAGCCATACAAAACCTGCTTGTCTCTCCCACCCTCTGGCTGTGCTTGCCTGCCTGCCCCGATACAAAATGCACTGGGTGCACAGTTTTAACAGGGCAGGCATCAGAGGCATGTGTCTAAAGCATAGTACCCCCTCATGTTGTACCTGAAGCACATACTTTATCTGCCCACCCCTAGTCCTGGCCCTGCCCCTAGTCAGGGTCGGACTGGGCCCAGTCCGACCTTTGCTGGCGCTCCCCCTTCTGACTGTTCCTCCCCTGACGCGTTCAATTTATATGCGCTCGGGGAGGACGTCGGGTGGGGGCCCTGCGGGGGAGCTAGGGGGGCCCCTGGGGGGGTAGGGGACACGGCTGGCTGGGGCAGTCCCCAGTCTGACCCTGCCCCTAGTTCTGACACTTCCATTTGACAGTAGCCTTTCATTACACTGCCTTGTTGCCCTACAGACTATTGAGTTATCCAGCATTATAGAGCTGCTCCAAGCTGCCAGTTTTTCCCCAGCCTCCTTGGTAATATAAATTATGCCCATTATTTAGTATGCAAAGCTTCTTCCCAACAAAATGCCTTGGAATAATAGTGAAACCTGCTCTATAAACAGCAGTGCAGATGTTGAAGCAAACTCTTGGCAGGAGACTCTAACAGAAGAGGTTCCACGGGATTCCTTGATGGACACGTCCAAACTCGGCCATTTTGCCACTTTATGGCTTGAGCATATGGTGTGTAGCATTCACCCTTTAGATAAATAAACACAAGTGCAACACAGAAACTAACAAATAGTGACGCCTTGGTGATTTTAAGCAGCTGGCTACGCAAGGGCTCTTATCTAGGGGAGTATATTCTGCTTATACAAATAATTAATCTATGCCAACGATCTTAGAAAGAGTGCCCACCTTTCTAATTTAGAGGAAAAGGGAGAACAGTTACATAAAAGTCTGAGTATCTCAAGATACAGTACAACCTCCCTCTGGCACTTGGCCTCTTGGAGCAGTTTTTAATTGTCCACAGGACTGGATTAAGTCCCTATAGGCCCATGGGAATAGTAGTGTTGGGGTCCTTGCCACCTTCAAATGCCCACTCAGCAGTGATATGCATTGTGTCTAATGTCTAGTTACTAAATATTGGCACATTAGAGCCAGAGTAATACTCTGCTAATGCTTTATTACACAGCACTGAAACATTGCATGGTATTTTTTTTTAACAAATTTCAGTCCTGCCCCTATGGTGGCCCCCATTCCTCATTCTTGCAATGACACTGAGACACAAAGCCACTTTGTCCACTGGGGATGGACCACAAGCAGTTGGAGTAAGGATCTGTGGGGGTGCAAAGAGGGGCCACAAATAAAATTTGCACTAGGTTTGTAAGCATATGTTATTGCAGCCTTATTATACGACTTGGGCAGTTGACAATAGTAAAAACTCTGCTTTAAGGTAGTTTGTACAGCTCCTTGTTGTCGAGAAAGATGGAGGCTGGATAATACCATTGTACCAGTCTTGTATAAGGGCTGTTATAACCACCAGCAACTTTTTTTTATCTGGTATAACTTTTGACAAAATACCGGAGTCTGCAGATATGGCAAACCCCTCATTTTAATCAGGGAGAAGAACTCTACATCATGTTTATTACTCATTTTGATAATAGTTGGGATGTAAGTGTAGAGCATTTCTTCACTGCCTGTGGTATTATATTGTAGTTCATGTTCTTAACAGGTTTTCCGTCATGGAAAATACAATGTGCCTGGCAAAAGGTCCAGGGGAGAATACTGGCCAGTGGGGACAACAAATGAAATCTTTGCCCAGAGCCCACTGGTACCTTATAGCAAGGCCCAGACTGGCAATGTGTGGGTTCTGGCAAATGCCAGAGGGGCTGCTGTAAGGTGCCATAGACACTCACTATTTATTGGGCTGCTGGGGGGCTGTTTGGGAAAAGTTCCCTGGCATTCTTGGCACTGGTAGTGTGTATGTGTAGCCTGCCCATCTGTAAAGCTGTTTTCCATCAGTAGGTGAAATAGACATCTCACTTGGCTATCCTCCATATTACATGTACTGTGCACTGATAGTAAATTTATGAGGCCCATCTTTGCTGCAGATGTGGAATTGGCAGCAGAACCTACAGTTGTGCCCGTGGCCCTGTTATTCAGTTACCACTTGAGAAAATGACTTGGTTTCTCTGGCACTTGGCACAGCTGGGGGCTTTTTCTCTTTGCCAGCTGATAGAATGGAGAGCTCTTTGTAGATCCATAGGTCTGTTGTTCTGGCCGCTGGGAGTGGGTCCTTTGTTCTCATAACCATCAGCTTGCCAGCCCCTATCCTCCCTGCAAATTGCCAGCTCTCAGTCTCTCACAATGGTCTTTTATTCTAGAAACAGAGACAGCAACACTGCAGCCCACGTCTTTGTTTATGTGCAATTTTTATGGAAATATCCATCAAATCACAAGCTCAAATCTTCTTCTTAAAGTATAGAACCAGCTGATCAGGGAACCCCGAATACTTCCGAACCGGAACCTAATATGCATAAGCAAAAGAGAAAGGGCCAAAGAGAACCCAAAAATTTTCGTCACATGCTTTTAAGGATTCTGGTTCGGTTCGGCCAGGAGTGTGGATTCAACCAAATCAAAATACTTCTGAAAAAGGCCGAATTTTGGCTGAATCCCAAACTGAATCCTGGATTCGGTGCATCCCTCGTATTCACTGGAATTTACATGTCTGTTGGGCGAATGTTGGGCACGTGGGGCAACTAATGTCAGTTTGTTAATCTCTAGATAGGCATGATTAGGCACATCCCACAATGCAGTGCAAATGGTCGTCATTTTTATATTTTATTGTAAAGTTCAAATGTATGTCATTTCAGCTGCTGTATTACCGGGGAATAGTTATATAGTCGCCATGGGAGATGAGTAAACGAGGGCCACCAAATAAAATAAGAAGCTGAAAAAAATAGATTACAATGAAATGACACTAGGGTTGCCACCTTTTTGCTAAATTTCTACCGGCCAGGCAGGGGGCACGTTTCAGTATGGGCGGGTCTCTGAAATCAGGGGCGGGTCCTTGATGCAATTAAGGGCAAAGTCAGAGGTAATATTGTATCAAATTTCATGTTTGGCGGCCTAGAGGGGGAGCAGGTGGAGCTGGAGGGGGGTTTGTAAACGGATCGTAGGTGGTCTGGGGGCGGATTACTAGTTGTTATAAATTTACCAGCAAGTACTGGCCCCAGTTTCTCTGGTTATTTTACCAACTAGACCAGGGATCCGCAACCTTTTTAACCCATGAGCAACTTTTAAATATAAAGTTGGGGAGCAACACAAGCATGAAAAAAGTTCCTGATAAGGGTTGTGATTGGCTATTTGGTAGCCCCTATATGGACTGGCAGACTACAGGAGGTTCTGTTTGGCAGTACCCTCGGTCTTTATGCCTCCAAGTATGAAATTCAAGAATGAAGACCTGCATTGAGGCTACTGGGGGCAACATCCAAGGGGTTGGGGAGAAACATGTTCCCCCTGAGCTACTGGTTGGGGATCACTGAACTAGACTGGCAAAATACTGGCCAGGTGGCAACCTTAAATGAAACCCTGACAGTTTATATTTTTGTTGGTGGGTCTGTGACCCCGACGATCACTTAAGCATTTCAGGTGCCTGCTGCAAATGGCCAGAAAAGAAAGGTTAATCCAGGGGTGCCCAGACTTTTTCCCCCCTCGGTCAACTTTTGGCCCCTCCCCGCGTATGTACACATACCCAAAAAATAGCACGGGACTGCTGCACTTCCGCATTGACTGGTGGACCGTGATCGGCTTTTTGGCCACCCCTGGGTTAATTGTTCCAAAACCATAAAAAAGCATATAATAAAGACCAGTTGACTGCCTGTAACATAATAAAACTAATTGAAGGTTTTTTTTTTTAAGAACCAAATTTCATTGGGTTTTTTTACCCGAAATTCCTCTCCTTTATCATAGAAACCATATGTGTGTTACCCATACTGCACTGCTTTTCCCTAGTGCCAGTACAGATGGCGTGCACTGCAGCTCGTATGCAACTCACTGCGTTCATGTTTGGAAATGAGCCCTGTGGTTTGGCTCTATGTGCAACCACAGAAGTGAAATTGCGCGGAATTGTTCCACCTGCTGCGGGAGGGATCATTAAGCGCTCGCTCCGCAGAAACGCTTGGCTGAATGTTAAGAAGGTTATTTAATAAAGTTGCTTGTAAAGCCCGACTTGCTGGATAGATTATCCAGATAATGAAGAGGATCAATATCAACTTCATTTCCTATAATTTAAAGAGGGGGGGGGTTTACCTTTAAATTAACATTTAGTATAATGTAAAGAGTTTTGTTCTGAGACAATTTGCAATTGGTCTTCGTTTTTTATTATTTGTAGTTTTTTTTTACTTATTTAGCTTTTTGTTCAGCAACTCTCCAGTTTGGAATTTCAGCAGCTACCTGGTTGCTAGGGTCTGAATTAACCTAGCAACCAGGCAGTGTACAGAGAGTGAGAGAGGAATATGAACAGAGGAGGGTCTAAATTGAAAATAATTAAAGGTAATGATAACAATAAATGTTTTTTTTTGGCTCCTGGAGTCAGTGATTCCCATTTGAAAGCATCAGAAGGAGAAGGCAAATTATTAAAAATTCAAAAATGAAGACCAACTGAAAAGTTGCAAGGAATA
The DNA here is from genome assembly GCF_000004195.4 of Xenopus tropicalis. NCBI lineage: Eukaryota > Metazoa > Chordata > Amphibia > Anura > Pipidae > Xenopus > Xenopus tropicalis. The sequence goes on along the minus strand of NC_030678.2, from coordinate 165,048,462 downwards.
GGACATTCTATAACATGCTAAAAGTTAACCTGAAGGTCAGCCACTGATAGCAGGTTTAGTAAATGCCCTCCACAAAAAAGGCCACAATAATGGCCACGTGCAGCCATTGTGAAACAGCTACTTCATGCTTTAAATTGATATCATTGTTCTATTGAGGCTTACAGGTATTCTGTCATCACATACCAACTTCTGGCACATACAGGCAGGGGTAGGGGCCAGTTTAGGTGAGTAATGGCCAAGACAGTAGCCTATGTCATGGGTTAGTGCCCGTGGGCAAATTTGCCCAGTGTTGGTAAATGACCCTAATGTGCCGTATTTATAATTGGAGTATCATTTTTTTCTTTCTAAAAAGATAAGAATACTGTGCATGTTGGATATTGGTACCAGCGTGTGGGTGAAGGAGCCATAATACCTACATTGGCCGCTACAGTGCAAGACAGCTTTGGGAATATATGGGCGACGTTCCTTCAGCATAGAACTTGCCTTATTCTAAGACCCAAGGCCAGACCTATGCTCAGGGCTCAGCCTGGACCTGGAAAAGTGGTAATCACAAACTAGGCACAGTAGCACTGGATGGATAAAACAATAGGTATGAAACCTACGCTGGCAACGCTGTGAGTAAGCCTTGCTCATTGTACCCCCTTAATAACTGTCCCATTGGCTGTTCCAGTAGGTTTGTTATTACTGGAGATATGAGGGCTTTATATGAAAAGCTATCCCTGGCCTATTCTCGGAATAGGGGATACAAAGAAATTCTTTACATATAGAGCAGTGCTGTCCAACTGGCGGCCCCTCTGTGTGGCCCCCCACCTGTCTGGCTGCTTTGATGGCTTACCTTTGTGTAAGCTTTAAATGGTATCAGTACTGAGATTAACTGGCCCCCCTGCATGGTTCTCACCTCAGATTCAGGCTGTAATCCCTCTGTATTGTTTAAAAATGTAATCCCCTGTGTTGTTCACACCTTTTAATCCCTACATTGTTCACCCCCTGCAGTGTTCACACCTCAGGCTCAGGCTGTAATCACCCACATTGTTCTCCTGTTCACACCTCAGACATTGTATGTACTGCCTGGTCTATGCTGCTTGTGTGTATGGCACATAGGGCAGAAAGAGTCTGGCACATAGGCAGCATAGGGCAGGCAGAGTATGGCACACACAGGCAGCATAGGGCAGGCAAAGTATGGCACACACAGGCAGCATAGGGCAGGCAAAGTATGGCACACACAAGCCGCATAGGGCAGGAAAAGTATGGCACACACAGGCAGCATTGGGCAGGCAGAGTATGGCACACACAGGCAGCATAGGACAGGCAGAGTATGGCACACACAGGCAGCATAGGGCAGGCGAAGTATGGCACACACAGGCAGCATAGGGCAGGCAAAGTATGGCACACACAGGCAGCATAAGGGAGGCAGAGTGCTGCCTGTTTGTGCCATACTCTGCCTGCCCTGTAGTGCCTGTGGGAGGTGAACCTGGCAGGGGTTGGTTCTGGGAGTTTGTTAATAGTTGGAAATAGCCATTTAATGGTCCCTAAGGTGTGTAATTATGTTGGTGGGGGTTACTGTGCTATCCACAGGGGAGGAGGAGGCATATGGATATAAGGGTGTCTTAATTTGACATAACATAATTCTTTCATATATGAATAACGGTTGATATCCCCGCAGTGAGGACCAAGCATTTGGGTTTTTGCTGCACTACCACCATTGTGATAAAATGGGTGTGGTTTGAAGTGGGTGTGGTTTAAAAGGGGGAGTGATCAAAACTGGCTTCCATTAGCGGCCCTCCACCATGTATGCTAGAGAAATTCTGGCCCTCGGCACCGCATAAGTTGGACAGCACTGATATAGAGGTTTCGTTGAGGTTCCATTGAGGAGAACTGGGGGTTGTCCTCCTCTCCCTTGATTAGAGAGCAACCATATAGGGATTTGTGGGACTTTTTCAACCTTACTAACTATGTTGGTGGGTTCCACGCATTCCACGCCAATGCCTGTTTTTGTGTTACAGAGTGCAGGTGGAAGACAATCCGGTTTCATTCCTACGCACCCTGCAGAAAAACGTAACGCCAGATCTTCAGCTGGTAAGATATAGGGTTTAGGCGGGGAAGGTAAATGCTGATAAATGATAAAGTGACGTTAAAGTACAGGGTGCAGATTGGCACTAACAGCTGCTGTTAGGAACGTTGGTATTATTTAAAGGGTGGGTAAATTATTTTCTAATTGATTTATTTTATCTTTGTTATCTGTCATCTGCTAGCAGGCAAACATAGAGATATTATTCTAGAAATTACCTGTAGCAAATTATTAGCGTCATTTTAACTCCTTAGTTAAATAACTTAAAGAGCTTATAGTGCATGCTCCATAAAATAAGAGGATTGGAGGCCGATGATGCACACACATATATTTTGCCTGGGGGGAGGGTAGACCCCTGAAGTTTCACAAGGGCCTAGGTCATGTGGTCTTTTATTTTTTTTAAAGAATAAATAAGCCTTTTATTTTAAAATCCCCTAAAATTACTCTGTACAGCCCCCAGAATAACATATATTTCTCCTCGTATGCAGATTTATTTCTATTTGTTTTCTAGTATTAGTTTATTTGTTTCTGTTACTCTGTTACAAGCAGCTAAACTGCAGCTTCTTTACTGACTTCCTTGTCTAGTGTGAAGCTCCGCCCCTTTTTCTTTCTGAGCCCTCCTTCTCTCTCTCACCATGAAGACCTCTGAGAGGTGCCTACTGAGCATGCTCACTGTCACTGCTCCAAATAAAATCAATCAGGCCTGCCCAGTAGTCATCATAGTCGGAGAGAGAAGGAGGGTTCAGAAAGCAAAAGGAGGTGGAGCTTCACACTAGACAAGGAAGTCAGTAAAAGGGCTGCTATTCAGCTGCTAGTAATAGAGAAACAAAATACATCTGCATGCAGGGAGAAAGATCTGTTATTCTGGGGGCTGTACAGAGTCATTTTAGAGATTTAAAAAAATAAATGTATTATTATTTAAAGTATAACTCACAGTATCCCCCAGACAACTGAAGGTGGCCTCTAACTTTGTTACCTAAGTCTCTTATTACTTTGAATTTGAATTTTCATATTTCACCCCCTCTGTTTAACCTATTTCCTGCCAGCAGGATTGTGTGTTTCTTCCATGGGGCCCCTCAGATTACATGAACCCAAGTATGGCCTTCCACATTGTAGCCCTGAGAAGAGCTTATTTGGTGCAGTTCATTTTCTGTAAGCAGTCAATAAATGATTCCCTTTTCTCTGTAATAAAACAGTACCTGTACTTGATCCCAACTAAGATATAATTACCCCTTATTGGGGGCAGAACAGCCCTATTGGGTTTATTTAATGGTTAAATGATTCCCTTTTCTCTGTAATAATAAAACAGTACCTGTACTTGATCCCAACTAAGATATAATTACCCCTTATTGGGGGCAGAACAGCCCTATTGGGTTTATTTAATGGTTAAATGATTCCCTTTTCTCTGTAATAATAAAACAGTACCTGTACTTGATCCCAACTAAGATATAATTACCCCTTATTGGGGGCAGAACAGCCCTATTGGGTTTATTTCATGGTTAAATGATTCCCTTTTCTCTGTAATAATAAAACAGTACCTGTACTTGATCCCAACTAAGATATAATTACCCCTTATTGGGGGCAGAACAGCGCTATTGGGTTTATTTCATGGTTAAATGATTCCCTTTTCTCTGTAATAATAAAACAGTACCTGTACTTGATCCCAACTAAGATATAATTACCCCTTATTGGGGGCAGAACAGCCCTATTGGGTTTATTTAATGGTTAAATGATTCCCTTTTCTCTGTAATAATAAAACAGTACCTGTACTTGATCCCAACTAAGATATAATTACCCCTTATTGGGGGCAGAACAGCCCTATTGGGTTTATTTAATGGTTAAATGATTCCCTTTTCTCTGTAATAATAAAACAGTACCTGTACTTGAAGCTGCTGAACTACAGAACAGAAAGCACACCCTGCATGGGGAAGGGTCAGACCTATAGACAGTTTATAACTGTACAAGCTAGGGTATATTTATGTGAGGCATCAATTGTGGCTGGTAGAGAAGTGTTGTCACAGTCGGTGAGCTGAGTATTCCCCCCCCTCCTTTTGTTGGTTCCAGTGACTGAAAAAGCAGGTTTTTCTTATATATAAGCAACTTTTTGTCATTGCAAAGAAATCATCTCCTTCCTGTGAGCGGTGAAAGTTGCAGTGGCAGGCAAATGTAAAATAGGAGAGTCTGGGGAGTCAGCAGATGTTTCTGTAGCTCTCTGTGTATTTATAAAGCTACGGACAAGTTTTCATTGTAAAATATCACTCCCAGGGCCTCTGATTATGCAAAGGTTCCTCTGGAGACTCATTGGCTTCAGGCTCCGTCAGCCATTTAACTTCCATCATGGCTGTTCCCTTGCCAGCTGCACGGTACCGAGCGGGTCATGGCGTATTAATAACATAAATAGGCCTACAACTTTCTGCAAATTGCTCTTTTTACATGTTTTTTTTTAAGCCATAAAACTGTAGAATATATTTTATTTTTATTGACTAAAACCATGACGATTGACTGCAACGCGGTGGATTTTTTTAATGCTTGCAACAGTGAAAATACTTAAAATGAACCCATTTGTGGTTGTCAGAACCCTAAAGGTGTTTGTCAATTAAGATAAGCTTTCCTTACACTATATAAATGATATAATATGTATATAATATCCCAGATTCTTACTGGAAAGTCCCTCATTTCCCTTTGATCTCCTGTACTGAATGCCAAAAAAGATACAAAGTGTCTCAAACTTAATTAAATAAGTGGCTTTTGGGAGAGAGCCCAGAATACTCAATAGTCAAGCCATGCATGTATATACAATTGTGACTAATAAGATTAAAAGGCAATTTTACAAGGGCAAAACTTTAAAGACACATAAAACAAGACCCCAAAACCCTCAGAAATGTGTTCAAACTTTACATAACCTGCCAAATGTTGTAAATCGGGTGTGGTATTTAGGGGGCGTGGTCAGAAAAAATGGTCATGGTGAAAAATTAACCACACAAACACAGCATTTCTCTTTATTCCCTCTTTGCATTTTCCAAATGTTGGGTATGCCATACTCTACCTATATTACGTCACTGCTGGCCTCCCTGGAACACAGCCCAGTAAGGTGCCAGAAAGATGCTGCTATTATTAGTTCAGTTACCAGGTGGTGCTGTTGGATCCACAGGAGAAGGCATATAAAGGTCCCCATACACGGGCCGATTCTAGCTGCTGATATGGGTCCCTTAGACTGATTCGGCATCTAATCAGCCTGTGTATGGGGACTACTGACAGGCCTGCCCAATCAATATCTGGCCTGAAATCATCCAGATCTCGATTGGGCAGGTTAAAAATGTTGGTGCGGTCCCCGGCTGACTTTTCATATGCCCCAGGGCCAAACGATCGAATTATTCTGGATTCTCCCAATATTGCCCACCCGTAGGTGGGGATATCGAGAGAATATCCGCTCACTTGGCGACATCGTATGGGGACCTTTAGGCAGAGAACAAGGTACTTCTTCTATGGCTAATGAGAGGGGGAAAGTGAATGACGCCATGGAGACTGCTACCTCAGAGAGGTAACAAGAAGTGCAGTTAATTATGTTTGATAGTGATAGGTTAGATTCATGGATCTAACTGTAAGCGGTGAGAGCTAGTGCTAGGTTAGTTAGTTGAGCAGTTGAGACTCCAACAAGGAGTGAGGAAGGGACCAGTGCCACGGTGCTACCTCGCCCAGACAGGGACCCAGTGGAAAAGGGGATAGGTTAAGTAGGGTCTAGTGTGTCAAACTCAAGGCTGATACCTTTCTTTCTTGTGAGCAGCATACAAATGTAAAAAGACTCTTGGGGAGCAACACAAGCACCATAAAAGTTCATGGAGGAGCCAAATAAGGGCTGTGATTGGCTATTAGGGGCCTCTATGCACCCTATCAGCTTACAGGGGCTTTATTTGGTAGGAAATCTTGTTTTTATTCAACCAAAACTTGCCCCCAAGTCAGGAATTTAAAAATAACTCCCTGGTTTGGGGGCACTGGGAGCAACATCCAAGGGGTTGGGGATCACTGAGGTACAGTGTCCCTGACCTGAAGGAGAAGCAGGAAAGGTAGGCAGCAGGCTGGGAAAGCTTATTCTGATTCACATTCATTTTGGTGGGGAATTGATGTGGCAAGTATCATTATAGAAACTGTACTGGTGACTGTAAATTCCCCTGTGTGTGACTGGGGCGTAGATACTGTTCAGCTGAGTACTCCAAGAAGTTACTAGGCACCTCATTACAAAGAGTATCCCTGTAACCTCTCATGATACCGGCATAACTCAGCTGTCCATCCTTCATCTCTGTGCTACCAGCAAACAAAGCCTTCATACATCTCCTTTCTATAGCCGGATATTCCCATAATGCAACATCTACTGAAAAGAAACAGGAAAAAGATTGTTTCTAGTAATTACAGGGCAGATCCCCCTACTTTACACACAGACATATGATTATTCCCAAACATAAAAATACTTAACAAGAAAAATCACAGTTGAACAGAACAGCAATAGTAAATATTCTGGTTTCTGTATATAGAAAGTATAGCTCACATTGGGTTAAATAGCATAAGTCAGACCATATTACTATGGGTGTATGTGTATGTTGTGGCCCTTGACTTAAGCCATTTCATCCGATTTTCGGACCGTGTCTGGTCTCTGAATTATCTTCCAAATAATTTTCGACCGGTTTGTTTAGTCAGTAGCCCAGTTAGAAAATTTCTTAAATCATTAGGGTTGAGGAGACCGCCTCATACAGATGCAAATAAACAAAAGGAATTCTGGGAATGAATTCCAAAGGGTTTATCCTATAGGCTAAACACACCCTCTGGGTTTTTAAAGCAGAAGCCGGGATAATAGCTAAATGTGGCTTCTGCTTTAAAAACCCAGTGGGTGAGCTTTAGCCTATAGGATAAACCCATGTAAATGGCATTTTCTTGGTGTCCTTTGGAATTCATTCCCAGAATTCCTTTTGTTAATCAGAATGTTAGTTTTAGATCATTGAATTTAAACGTACGATTGATATGATAGAACGTTCGTCGGAAGAAGACTAAAATCAGAATGCGTATGGCCGCCTTTACCTGGAGTGTTATCCCCCAGCTCCCCTGTGTGTAATTGCAATAGTTACTATGTGTGAATATAAATAGGGCTAATAATGCATTGTACATTGCAGTCAGGGAGCTGAAATAGATTGTTAAATGGAAGATCATGGAAAGGCATAATAGGTTATGCAGTAAAATGGCACTACGGACTAATAACCAACAGAAACCAATCGAATATTTTCTTTCTTCATTTGTAACTTCAGAAGATCAGCAAATGCAAATTATTGATTGGCTGCTGTGGGATACAAGTGCAACATTTTGTCTATTTTACTGTGTAGCCCTCAGATCCGTAGAGAAAAGGGCCATTGCTATGGATATTGGGAGCGGATAACCTCGGAAGCTGATGATCATCAATAGATCAACGGCAGCTAATCATTTCAGGTTCTTCTCTGCAGTAATTGACAGCTGCACAAAATATTACTTTTTGTCACATAACCAATAGGACCCTTTGGAGTATCTCCATTTCTTGCCTGTGACCAGTGTGGTTCAATGCTATCTCCCATGTTTCTTTCCATCAGCAAATCAGTTTCTCATTGACCATCGGAAACTAGTGCCCATGCTTTATGCACATACATTTGTGCCAGGGAACACAGCCATATGGCTCTGTTCAGGGTCGGACTGGGGGGTGAAGGACCTGTGCCGCGCCCCCCCCCTCCCAGGGCCCCCCTAACCCCCCTCGCAGGACCCCCCACCCGACGTCCTCCCTCAAGCGCGTAAATTTAATGCATCAGGGGAGGAACAGTCGGGCAGGGGGAGCGCCGGCAAGGGTCGGGTCTCGGCCGCCAGGGCCCACCGGGATTTTTCCCGGTGTCCCGGCGGCCCAGTCCGACCCTGGCTCTGCTACTCATTAGATTGGTCACTGTTGCACATTGATGTCCTTAGAACCAGGCAAGAGATGATGTGCTTGGAGAAATAAGGTTGTTTAGAGGTATGGAGATGCTGAAAATGTTTTCTGGATCTCCTTTGTGTAGGAACTGAGCTGCACACAGAAGTATCATGAATTTATTACATGTAAAACAACTAAAGCTGATAGATTGCCTGTGGGCATGAACAGGAATGAGCAAGAGAGAAACAGTAGGAAGGAGAAAGAGAGGAAAACCAGCAAGAAGCAAGAGTTGGACAACAGGAAAGAGCTAGTTTGGGGGGGGGGGGGAGCAATGAAAAGGAGATTTGATGTGTTTGATGTTATGGAGGCAATGAGCCAAAAAATACAAATTCAGAATATCAGCTAGCAGTCAGTTAATTATTAAAAAGAGTGATCTTATCTGGGCTACACTGAGTTTATTGTGGAAATATTTGTAAAGTGTGTAAGAAGAACATGGTGCCACCCTTTGGCTGCAGGAACATTGTACTACAAAAATGGCACTGCCATTTAGAATTGAAATATGAGTACCTTCTCCATCCTGCATTATTGGCTCCATCAGCATCTTCTTATGGTCACCATTTTGTTTTCTTACTCCAATACAATTAGTCACCATCTTGACCTACTATTACTATATTGCTCTATGGTCACCACATTTCCCTGTTTTCTCCTTCTTGCCTTGCTGTTGCTATTTTGTCCTGTGTGTCACTATCTTGTTCGACTGTACCAGATTTCTCATCTCATCTTCCACAGTTGCCAACATCTTGTGCTACTGTCACCATTTTAGCCTACAGTCACCATGTTGTCTTACTTTGCCCTACAATTACACCCTGCCCTATTGCTGTCGTCTTTCTCTACTGTCGCCATCTTGCCTTGCAGTCTACATTTTCCCTACTGGTGCCATTGGTCACCATCTTGCCCTCCTATCACCTTCTTACTCTGTGGACACCATATTACGGTTGCCATCTTGCCCTTAAGTCATAATCTTGTCTGGCCTTCTGCCTCTACTGTTGCTTTCTTGCTCTAAAGCCACCATATTGTCTTGCTGTTTTCTCTGTTGCCTCCATCATAACCTTTAGTCTCTATCTTGCCATATATATATTCCATCTAGCCCTATTGTCACCATCAAGTCCTACTTTTTCCATCTTGTGCAATTATCCCTTCGGCCCAGCCACTTTTTTTCTTACTAGGTCTACTGCTCTCTAGGGTCCCAACAATTCTGCATAGCAATGCCACACAAGTACAGAATAATGGAGAACATCTCTAATATAAGATATTGTAGGAAGAGACAAACAGTAAATATATATACATACTTGACTTCTACAGATTTTGATGGACTACAACTCTCATTCCCACACTTCACAGTTGAGATTGTTGGTAATTGTGGTCTAGAACAACCGGCAGAGTACAGATTAAGCAAATAAATGCATGGTCTGTGCATTGAGAACTACCTGGTCTGCATATTTAAATAATCCCAGCGAGATGCGGCCTGAGAGTTTGTGCAAACAGGATGAGAATTTACTGCTAGGCTTTCACTTTTGACTGTATTTATAACAAAGATAAAATAAAACTCATCTTCCTCTGCCATTATCACTTCAGCATCATCCAACTCTGCAAATATGTGCAGTGCGAGGGAAAAGTGTTAAGCTGGCCTGCTGATTAAAATGCATATTTGCCCCTACAAGTGCGTGGGAGAGGCCATGTCTCCATAGTCTAGGTAGAATAGTGCCATCTAGTGGTCAAAATCAAACTGCACGTTGGCTTTTCATGGCGAATGCCCAGCTGAGGCAGCTAAATCTCCAGGGTCGGTTTGGTATGTGAGGCCCACCAGGGCTGATACTCAAGGGGCCCCCGTTGCCCTCCCATTCACCCACTTCCAGCACTTATACATACTTTTGTTGTGATTGGAGGAGGGAGGGCAGCGGGGAAGAGACGGGGGAGCGCAGGCAGGGATCAGATCTGGGCCGGGGCTCACAGGGTTTTTTCCCTCAAATTAAGTGTTAGGACTCGGTTTGGTATGTGGCCAGAGCCCAGGTGCAAGTGCAAAATCATTCCCCCTAGTGCTCATTCAAAAAACATTGAGACCTGGGGAGACCTAATTGCACCCTATGCTGCTCCATACATGATGTTACCTCATTGTCCCCCTCCCCAATAACTTGTCCGTCTCCCCTACCCTTAATGGCTCTGTCTCTTTGCCTCTGTCTAGGTGTTTTGTGTGATTCCCACCAATCAGAAAGACAGCTATGACTCCATCAAGAAGTTCCTGAGCCTGGACCAGCCTGTCCCCAGCCAATGTGTGCAGAACCGCACTCTGGGCAGGCAGCAAATGATGATGAGCGTTGCCAACAAGATCGCCATGCAGATGATCTGTAAGCTCGGAGGGGAGCTGTGGGCCGTGGAGATCCCTGTAAGTGGCTAAGCCTTGGGACTTGGTATCGGCTTTGCTATTAAGAGTTTTATTTCTAACCATTGTGTTTTTCAAAGCTGAAAGCCCTGATGGTGGTTGGAATAGACATCAACAAAGATGCAGTAAACAAGTCCATGTCCGTCGTTGGATTTGTAGCCAGTACCAACGCCAGGCTTACTAGGTAAGTACCTACACCTTAGCCTCTGAGCTTTGATACAGGTTAGTGTAGCCTTGTTGGGCCCAACAGGAGATTGGATATAGAATCAGTTGGCTGTTTAGATAAAGATGGCTGAATCCCGCAGAGCTGCTGGCAAATACCTGGTATATTGGATCACATGTTAAGTTATTATCTATTTTATCTCATATTTCAGCAATTACTAGTACACGTATAGGACCCATTATCCAGAATGCTCTGGATAAGGGGTCTTTCTGTAATATGGATCCCCATACCTTAAGTCTACTAAAAAATCAATAAACCACTAATCAAACCCAATAGGACTGTTCTGCCCCCAATAAGGGGTAATTATATCTTAGTTGGGATCAAGTACAGGTACTGGTTTATTATTACAGAGAAAAGGGAATCATTTAACCATGAAATAAACCCAATAGGGCTGTTCTGCCCCAATAAGGGGTAATTATATCTTAGTTGGGATCAAGTACAGGTACTGTTTTATTATTACAGAGAAAAGGGAATCATTTAGCCATTAAATAAACCCAATAGGGCTGTTCTGCCCCCAATAAGGGGTAATTATATCTTAGTTGGGATCAAGTACAGGTACTGTTTTATTATTACAGATAAAAGGGAATCATTTAACCATTAAATAAACCCAATAGGGCTGTTCTGCCCCAATAAGGGGTAATTATATCTTATTTGGGATCAAGTACAGGTACTGTTTTATTATTACAGAGAAAAGGGAATCATTTAACCATTAAATAAACCCAATAGGGCTGTTCTGCCCCCAATAAGGGGTAATTATATCTTAGTTGGGATCAAGTACAGGTACTGTTTTATTATTACAGAGAAAAGGGAATCATTTAACCATGAAATAAACCCAATAGGGCTGTTCTGCCCCCAATAAGGGGTAATTATATCTTAGTTGGGATCAAGTACAGGTACTGTTTTATTATTACAGAGAAAAGGGAATCATTTAACCATGAAATAAACCCAATAGGGCTGTTCTGCCCCAATAAGGGGTAATTATATCTTAGTTGGGATCAAGTACAGGTACTGTTTTATTATTACAGAGAAAAGGGAATCATTTAACCATGAAATAAACCCAATAGGGCTGTTCTGCCCCCAATAAGGGGTAATTATATCTTAGTTGGGATCAAGTATCAAGTACTGGTTTATTTTACACAAAGAAAAAAGAAATCAACTTTAAAAATCTGAATTATTTGATTAAATTGGAGTCTATGGGAGACAGGCTTTAGGTAATTCGGAGCTTTCTGGATAATGGGTTTCCAGATAAGAAATCCCAAACCTGTACCTGGTGACCCTCAGGGAAAACCATTCATGTGGTACTAAGGTCTGATCTAACCCATCATTGCTTTGGGCTGGGCTAGCATTATTGCCTCTGTATCCCTCTCTTTCACCTTCATAACTGGCTTCTGTGCCTTTAAAGGGGCCATATTGTGTGAAAAACAATATTGTGCACAATGCACTGTAGGATTGGCATCAGCAGCTAGGCTGATAGGGAACAGAAACCTGTCCTTGCTTGTGTGACTCCAGGCCTGTGATTGGCTATCCCCCTCCTACTTTGACCTCCTACAGGGAACAATTAGGACACACCCACCCCTCATCTGAAAAATGGACAGGGACCTAAGAGGATCTATAGGGAGCTCCAGTATTATCTATAGGGAGACAGTATTATTTTTTTTAAATAAAGTGAAACCAGCCCCATATATTATTTATAACTGCCTACAAGAATAGTTTTTTCATTTATCCTATATGTGTCTATAACCTCACCGCCTCCCCCTATATCAAGGCCCGTTCTGGCTGTTTTACCATCATTGCGCCGCGCCCTGAGAGACCATTGTGCTTCTTTATTCCAGGTGGCACTCTCGCTGCATTATTCAGAAAACAACATCGGATTTTGCCGATTGCCTGAAAATGTGCATGAAAGGTAATTTTTCCAGTTAGCCCCGGGGCAGTGCGATGGCAGGGAAGGAACATTCTGCCACGCGGTATTTATCCTTTTTATACCCCTTTAAATATCAGCTGGCGGCTGGCAGCAAAAGACTGTTTAGAATGAATCTGCTCAATGTTTCCTTTGTGTGATGGCTGGCATTTAGGCACTGAAATTAAACCTTTATGCATCATACAGAGGGGTGAGCATGGCAGCGTGGGGGTAATTGTTTCATATCTACAGCAGCTGTGATGCCCATTGTGTAGTAAGATAGGGCCGGGGGGTGCTTTGCCCTGGCCCCCAGCCACAAATTATAGTATTTACACCTGCAGCTTTCTCTCTGTTATTTAAAGGGGAACTAAACTCAAACACAACTTCAAAAGTAAACATAATTCCAAGCAACTTTGCAATATACATTAATTAAACAATATGCAGCCTTTTCATGATGTTTAATGTAATAATCTGGTTTGGAACAGTTCCCTAAGCCCCGCCCCTTGTTCCCCTGCTGATGGGCTGACTACTTTGTGACTCAAATAAAATGTAACAGTAGTCGCCTGCCTTCAGCCTGCATCCTCCCAATCCCACAATCCCCTGCACACGTGATGTCAATAAGGAAAGGGACATCCCAGTGCAATGCATTGTGGGTTATGTAGTTCCTGCATGCTGTCTGTAAGCTGTGGAGAAGTTGTTACACTTTGTAACATCAGTGTTTTAGTCCCTCCTCCCCTGCCAGGATTTCAAATGATGCAGAAAGGGAAGAAATGTTTTGCAGCTGGATTTCAGCATATAAACATGGTATTTATTCCTACTGTTTGAAGGAACAGATTACAGGGATAGGGATATTAGAGGTTTCTGTGTTGTGTGTGGGGGGGGGGGGTAGGAAGCTGAAGTTCCCCTTTAACCATTCAATTGGTTGTTCAAAGCCTTACTTAGTGCCTTTGGGTCATTGTTTGTGCTATTCCTCCCAGGGGCACAGGGGCCATTATTGTTACCCTGGAGACATGAGCAGGGGGTGCATTAATATCAGGCAGTAGAGGCCACATCACTATCTCCTCGCATACAGCAGCGCCCATTCCTGTTCTCAATGAGTACGAAAGAACATTTTAGGGACTTTACTGGGAATGGTGGATAAACGCTCCCTGCTAAGTTCTCCCCTACGGGAAACATCTCTATAAATGCGGCAATTAATTATAATAGAGGGAGTTTCAGTCTCATAAACCCAGCACTTTAGGCACCAAAAACTTGATTAGAAACTCTAGGGCGCAGAGATTCGTTACAAAGAATAAATATTACGATGTTGTTTTATGATCCGAAATTTGGGCATCGTTCACAGCAGAGAGGAGGCACCCAGGGTGGGTGTAATGGCATCACGTGTAAAGGGGCAGATTGGAATGTGTTCGATAGATCTGCAGAATAGAGCTGAAATGAAAGGGCTCATTAACGTCAACGCAAGGGCACGTCAGCGGTTTTGTCATTGCGGGGACCACAACTGCATTTATGGCCATAAATGAGCCCTAAGTCTTGAATTAAGTTCAGCATTGGTATCTGCCCCTGGGGGGTACGGAGCAACACTGGGTATGACAGAACTGGTTAATATAGTAGAATTGTACACAGGTAGGTACCAAAAGGAGGATTAATCTCCAGCTAAACAATAGAGATATAGGGAAGATGGGGGCGGAATGGCAAATCCAGAAGACAGTTTTATCGGCTGAATATTTTCTTCTGTACAGGTATGGGTTCTCTTATCCGGAAACCTGTTATCCAGAAAGTTCCGAATTACGGAAAGGCCATCTCCCATAGACTCCATTATAAGCAAATAATTCTAATTTTTAAAAATTATTTCCTTTTTCTCTGTAATAATAAAACAGTACCTGTACTTGATCCCAACTAAGATATAATTACCCCTTATTGGGGGCAGAACAGTCCTATTGGGTTTATTTAATGGTTAACTGATTCCCTTTTCTCTGTAATAATAAAACAGTACCTGTACTTGATCCCAACTAAGATATAATTACCCCTTATTGGGGGCAGATCAGCCCTATTGGGTTTATTTAATGGTTAAATGATTCCCTTTTCTCTGTAATAATAAAACAGTACCTGTACTTGATCCCAACTAAGATATAATTACCCCTTATTGGGGGCAGAACAGCCCTATTGGGTTTATTTAATGGTTAAATGATTCCCTTTTCTCTGTAATAATAAAACAGTACCTGTACTTGATCCCAACTAAGATATAATTACCCCTTATTGGGGGCAGAACAGCCCTATTGGGTTTATTCAATATTTAAATGATTATTAGTAGACTTAAGTTATGGAGATCCAAATTACGGAAAGACCCCTTATCCGGAATACCCTTGGTCCCGAGCATTCTAGATAACAGGTCCTATACCTGTATTTATCAAATTTGAGATGATATGCCCACAGGGTTTTTTCCCAGTGTCCCACTGGCCCAGTCCGAACCTGGGAGTCTATATGTTTATATGATCTAACATTGTTGCAGTATGCTGATGGTACACAGGCCCGATTCAGTCCAAGGTGCCCGAATTGTCCACTTCAACCTCCGATGGCAATGACTGGCAGCACCAGAACTGTGCATTTCAGCCCCAAGAACACAATAATGATTATGTTTTGACTGAAAATCCCTTATAATGCCACAAATCGAATTGGCAGGTCAACCTAAAACTTATGGGACCCAATTACGCACTATAAAATGAATTAAAACTAATACAATAATAATAATAATAATAATAATAATATCACCTTGTCAGGCTGATAATGGAGTAAGGTTCAGAGCAGGACCTTTCTACTGAATGGACAGCCTCCCAGGTGTATTTTAACCCCACACCACTATAACCCCTCTTTTATTTACTCACCCTCGCTGGGGGAATTGAGAGGTTTTTATACATGTAACTGCCATATTGTTTGGGAGTGTCTCATATTTAGTGCCCTTTATATGAACAATGGACATTGCCAGCTATGGCCATGGTGTGGCCAGAAACCTCCTGGGTACGTTTAAATCTCTGAGCTTTGCCCAGACCACTGTTCTCTTGAGCACCTGCCCTGCCCCGTGGCGCCATCCAGTCCACACCACTATTATTATGGTGTATCCCATGTATTTCAGCATGCTTTAGCTAGACTTTGCCTTGGAAGCAGTTTATGGATCATGGACTCCACCTGCTGGGTAGAACTGGGAATTGCAGCTAACCATATCACGCATTATAGCAGCTTCCATGACCAGAAAGAAACAGAGAAAAATAACTAAGTTCTTTACGTTAACAGGTTTTAATTGTTTTGTAGAACTAATCTGACTTAAAAAAAATAGATAAATAAGTGCCATTTTATTTTCTTTGTGAATTCCAAGTGTACAGCACACTATATGGACTTCAACAGAGAAGGGATATGTATGGGCTAAAGCAACACAAGGATTGACCTTATAATAAATAAATATATATATATACAGGAGATATATACATAACCAATACAAACCAGTGCATAGTAAAGCAGAAAACAAAAGGGATCTATGTAAGGAAGAGCTTCCAGCCCAGTTACATTCGAGCGCCCCAAGCCCCAGCCTGCTGTTTGTACATAGAGGTTACTGTGACTTCACATGAAGGAAAATTATTTTGAGCCTCTGATAAGAAATGGAAAATGCAATGTGTTCTCAAGGACTCTCCTATAAATCTGTTTCTAAGGAGCCGTTCCCAATACAAGTTATATTAGTACCGAGCCTGCAGATTGGTATCTTGTTTGCCCGTGCCCACACCTGAGGTCTCCTACCTGTCTCCATTTATATTGTAAGCTCTAAGTAGGGCCTCTACCTCCTGTCTCCATAAGTGTTTGTATGTAACTTGTTTAATGTATATATTCTATTCTGTTGTACAGCGCTGTGGATTATGTTAGCACTCTATAAAGCTACCAGTAGCTTTTAATGATCTGTGAATAGTTCCGATGGATGGCATGGTCTTTGGAGTGTTCCACTGCACTGTACTGTTCACATGGGGTCAAACAGGTTAACTTTGGGATGATCATACATTGCTAAATCTTGTTTGGCCACCAGTCTGGCCACCCAAGTGTTGGTCTACATCAAGCTGATTCCAGGCAACTGTTGGGACCTGTTTAGGACATGAACAGTTGAAAGTAAACGTAGGGAGCACTCACCGGATAGATTCCACGTCCCCAGTGTCCCGTGCTAGCACGTCCAGAAACGACCCCCGATCCAGGCAGGAAAACAGCAAAAGGAAAAATGTAGTAGGACGGAGCACGCTAGGACTACTGAGTTTAAAAAAATATATCAATCTTTATTAGTAGCTTCCATTAAAAACATAGTGCAGAGTTAACAAAACTAGAACTCCCTAGCTTGACCCGTTTCGTGGCTCAAGGCCACTTCATCAGAAGCTTTAGGACATGAACAGACCAGTGAGTTGAAAACTGCATACATGAACCAATGCTGTCCTCAGCTCAGGTCCTCCAGCCCAATCAGAACCTGCCCTGAGTACAATCTGGTATTAATTACGAGGGCATCGTTTACACCCTTACTTGTATCACTGTTCTACTGACTCAGTATTGAGAGGCCAAGCCAGTGGTTAATATCCTCACATATATGGGAACTTTGCTCTATGTTGGTGTGAGAAGAGCCAGTTGTGTTGTCAAAGAAACCAGTTCAGCATTGGTATAAAGGGAACTATGCTCTTTGGCCACTTTGAATGGCCAAAGTGATTTGATTATTTCATTTTTGACTATTTGATTTATATGTTTGCTCTCCAGGAGCCATACAGAATTGGCAAAGATGCAACAATGACCTCCCGAACCGTATAGTTGTGTACAGGGACGGCGTAGGAGACGGGCAGCTGAAGATGGTGGTGGACTATGAGATTCCTCAGCTTCTCAGTAGCTTCAGAGAGACCAAGACAAGCTACTGGTAGGTGTATATTGGTAGCCAACCGGCCAGCTGTAACTAGCATTGTAGGACAGATACAGGCCCAGACTGGGATTTAAAATAGGAATTTGCCATTTCAAGTACAAAGAGGAGCTCTTTGGGAGAATATAGACTTTCTATATCACTTCATTCACTTCTGGGCACAATGGTAGAGGCCGGCATCACTCTGCCTGGCTAAAACTGCATGTTATCTACTCCCCACAAAGTATATGTGCCCACTGATTGCATTGGCACTGTATATAGCAGCCTGTACATAGAACTGTCATTTTTGTATAAGATTGCAGTTTGGGGGGGCTGCTAGCCCAATGTGTGTGCAGCGCTGGCTCCATTAGGGCTCTTAATGGGCACGGGAGAGAAGAAGCTGCCTTATTGCCACATAAAAATCCTCATCTCAAAGAACATCTGCTGAGAATTTATAGACCCCGCTTCAGGGTAATATAAATAATGTTTGTGCCACGTTAATGGTGAAAAAATTGGTATGCATAAGGTATTGATGGAGCAGGCTTAAAGGCAAAGTAAAGGCACAGGCACTGTGCTGTATGGAAGGCTAGTAGTGTGCTACTAACTAGGTGCAGTACTAATCACATTGCTCTGTAACTGAGCTGCTATTCATGGCATGCCTTCTAGTCACTGGGGCACAAGGCATTATTCCCTAGGCATGAAGGGGCAGGGCCGTGCCTGAGGAACCAGGAAGGTAAGCGGAATTTGAGTGGGGGGTCTGAATCCGCTCAACTAGATTTCTGTGCCATAAAGATTTCTGTGCCATAATTGTAAACCAAAGTTACATCTGCCCAGGAGAGCGTGCCCTTGAAATGAAGCATCTGGCACATACAGCCATGCCCTTCTCCATCTGAAATGGCTGTGTGTGCCCCAGATGCATCATAAACAGCATCATCCATCTGTATTACATGTGTGCCTTACTCAGCCGCTTGCCCATGACTTGTTGCCCTTAGCCCCAGACTGTCGGTCATTGTGGTGCGGAAGAAGTGCATCTCTAGATTCTACACACAGACCGGCAGGGGCATCCAGAACCCGGTGTTGGGGACAATCGTGGACTCCGAGGCCACAAGACCCGAATGGCAAGTAGCAGCTCTAACAGTGTCTGGGGGGAAAGTAACATTTCCAGACTTCTAATCCTTAATTATGAACTTGAAATATGTTAGCAACCAATTATATATGTGGTTTGTACTTCTAGCGGGCAATAGCAACAACACTAGGGCAAATGAGCATCATGATACTGTGTAATATATAAAAAAAACTAATAAGTAGGATGGCACAGTGCCTATAGTGCACTCACTGTCCTGCCCTGAGAGCAGCGTGATAGGCTATCCCTGATGTTTTAGTGATCCCCATGATCCCTGCCTGTAAGCACTATAGGAATGGGAGAAGCAGCAACAGGAGGGGAAGAGATATCTACCATAGGCTTAATGAACAATAAACTAAGACAAATGTTTTCCCTATACTGTGGCCTTTTGCCCGTTTGGGGGCAGGTACCCTCTTGGACAAATTTGCCCTTAGGCAGTAATCCGAGGCAACCAACCAAACTGTTGCATTCATTATTCTCTATATCAATGATACATAAAATGACTGAGAAGCTTGACATCTAACCCCTTATTTGACACATGAATGTTCTCAGCATAAGATTTCCATGCAGAGCACTGACCAGGCTCGCTGACCACCCACACGTCTTGTTCTGCAGGTACGATTTCTACCTGATCAGCCAAAATGCACGACAAGGAACCGTGAATCCAACCTACTATAATGTGCTGCTAGATGAGAACGGCCTGAAACCGGACCATATGCAGAGACTGACCTACAAACTGTGCCATCTCTATTACAATTGGCCCGTAAGTACCGCGTTTGCCCTTGCGCTGCAGTCGGAAACCATTTTTTTCTGCTTTCTGGAAACAGCTTAGTTTCTATTAAATGCACTCAGTGTTTCAATGCATCACCTTAGCAATATCAGTGCTATAAAGCCTATCTATCAAGCTGCCCAGGCTTCATTTCTCTTAGTCTGACATCACTGGGACGTGGCTGCTCTGATTGACAGGGTCAGTGATACCCAGCAGCTCTGCTAGGAACCCCTGTCTGTACCATACATCCCTTTTATGTTACTACAAACAACTAAACGACCCCTCTCCCTAGAAAAGTCAGCTTATAAGGACATGGTTCACATTCAAAGCAGGGTTCGATCATCACTTGGGGTGCTGTCTCCCCTTTTTGATCTGACTTAAGAAATATTATCTAAATATCAAGTGACTATATGTAACATATACAGAATTCTGACATTCATCAGTGTCAGCAAATGACATATACAGTGAGTAATTGAGCAGAATACTCGGGATCTGATAGATAGAAGTCATTTACCCAGCGTGCCATGACACCAGAGATTCAGTGCAAATCCGTACAACTGCCGACAGCATGAAATATTGTAATTTAAAAACAAAGATGGATCTTCGGTGGGATAAAAATTACCAAATGAATCTATTTCCTTTATTGAGTATGCTGTGCTGCAGAGCCCCCTGCTGGCCTAGTGCAAGCGATGCAGGGCAGTAGTGCCCAGACCTGGCTAGGGAAGTCTAGAGAAGAGATTATAGACCAGCAGAACGTTTAAAAGGAAAATGTATTTTGCACGGACTATTACTGTAGATTTGCAGTGAGACACTAGAGCACACAGTATGCTCTGCAGGGCATAAGGGAATCTATACTAAATACCTGCAAAACAGGCCTGGACTGGGATTCCAAATAGGCCCTGGCATTCCAAGTACACAGAGGCCCAAACAGCCCCCCAGCAGCCCAATAAATAGTGACTATGGCATCTTACAGCAGCCCCTCTGGCATTTGCCCGAACCCACAGATTGGCAGTCCTGCTGCAAAGCTTGTATGGGGCAAGGGTAGGGCCCCTCCTGCTACTCCCCATATTCTGTTCCATGTATAGATCACTTACTGTTATTACTATGTTTGTGGCCATGCATTGCTATGATGAGGATCCGTGTTTCTATAATTGTATTGTATTGTAATCTTTTGTTACAGGGAGTGATCCGAGTGCCAGCGCCCTGCCAGTACGCACACAAACTCACCTTCCTTGTCGGCCAGAGTATCCACAGGGAGCCGAGCCCTGAGCTCTCCCACAAGCTGTTCTACCTGTGAGAAATTCAGATATATCTTCGGTCATTAGTGAGGGAAGTCTGGCCTTTCCTTATGGATATTTTATTGTATTCTTCCTTGTTAATATAGAGAATTTATATAGTATTTATAGGTTACCTTAGAGCTGGCCTACAGGCCTATAGGTTACCTTAGAGCTGGCCTACAGGCCTATAGGTTACCTTAGAGCTGGCCTACAGGCCTATGGGTTACCTTAGAGCTGGCCTACATGCCTATGGGTTACCTTAGAGCTGGCCTACATGCCTATGGGTTACCTTAGAGCTGGCCTACATGCCTATGGGTTACCTTAGAGCTGGCCTACAGGCCTATGGGTTACCTTAGAGCTGGCCTACAGGCCTATGGGTTACCTTAGAGCTGGCCTACAGGCCTATGGGTTACCTTAGAGCTGGCCTAAAGGAATATAGCAGGCTATTTTTTTTTATTTTTTTATTTTTTTTTATTTATTTGTATTTATAAGAAAACCGTAGCTGAAATAAGTGATTAATGGTCAAGTGAATGTACAATGTACAAAAGCCTTATTATTATGGTATAATGGCCGCCTTATACTCTTTTTACTCTTTTGTTGTTTTAACATTTGGAATAAAAGTGATGTTTTGATGAGTGAGGAGCCTTCCATTTAGTATAAATATGTCACTATATTAAAGAGAACTTTTAAGTATTTAGAAGCCCCCCAGTGCCAGAGGGCAGCATTAAAGGTTCTCACTCCTTAGTACAGATCGGCCTTTACCCTGCCCATTCCCCTGCCCGGTGACATTGCCCCATGTTACCTCCCACCTACCCCCCCCCCCCCCGACCCAAAGGCCAGTATTACAAGAAAAAAAAGGTGGCAACCCTACAGTCACATCTAGAGAGGAGTCACTTGGGCTTTTCACTGACAGGCTCATCTGCAAGTCAAGCTTTGCTCCAGAGGCCTCATCTAGAGGGGACCAATCAGGTTTTGCCACATTGGTCACCGCGAGGTGCGCAAATCAAAGAGCAACATTACCAGACTTTCCTCTATTCATGCGCCTTACTCTCTGCCAACTCAAGCTGGTTGGCCATAATGAGTAGCAAGTGGTGCTGTTGGTTGAAATACATTATATTAGTGGTTTAAAAACTGCTAATATTTGGAAAACTAAAAAATATAATGTAAATTGCAAAAGGGTTTAGAACAGCACTCTGGATAATTTTACATTTATGTGTGTGGAGGGTTTACACCCTTTTATTACATTTTTTACACTTACTTTATATAAGTGTGTTCCCATATTCAATGCAATTGATTCAATGATGTGCGAATTAGATGATAGGCTTAACTGGGGACTCCTACCTCCCCCCCCCCCCGCCCCTCATAAACACAGCACTGAATTCATGTTGGCTCCCATGGGCCTCTTTGCTCCGAAAGAAATGCAACTGAAATTATATACAACATTGATATATTTATTACAACTAATAAACTAATAAAAACTAACTAATAAAAAAAACACTACACTTATGTAAAAATAAATTAGTAGTGTAGTGAAACAGGATCATTCTGTTGACAGAAACCCTTTAACCCCCAACCTATATGGATTCAGCACCCTGATTAGCAGATGCATGCTGCAGACTGCACTGGTATCTGGACACATTGCCTTATTCTCAGCTTACAGTATACAGTGTTTTTTTACACAGCAGTAGGAAGCTGCTGTATGTTCTGTGGCCACAAGGCTGTGCTCTAGAGCTAAATTACTTTGTTAAATAAACATGAATGAAGCGTGGGAAGTATGTGTTGAAGGGCTTTCTCTGTAAAGCATCCAACAATATAAAACTATACTGTTTTGGTGAAATTGTCCCAGAAAGGAGTAAAATTACTTTGCCTGAAAGCATTAATTGGCAACAGGGTACTCAGCGATGGATACTGGGATGTTCCATCAAAGCAATATTCCCTTTTTTACTAGTATCTTGGGCAGAATGTGACGATCTGTGGCCTACTCATTGACTATGCAGTATTAAGGGCAAGGAGAGAAGAAGATAATTAACACTTGGAATATGGAGAGAATGGGGTGCAGTAGGACTCGGGGCAAGAAGGGATAAAGTAAGTGCCACTAGCAATAAGAGGATCAGGGAGAGTAACACTAGGGGCAAAAAGGAATAGTGAATGGGGCATTGTGAGTCAATGAGTGCCAGGCCCAGTGTAAGAGGCAGCCATGCCCCCTAGAGTGTTGCTGAGGAGTGGGGGGGGGGGATCATTCAGGGATGTGTGTTGGGGTGCAGGGGTTCCTAAGTACAATGGTAATGAGCACATCACATCTATCGCACATTACTTCACTTATAGATAACTGCACTGGGGGAGGCAGAGAGGTATGTGCTTAGTGCCCCCCTCAGTTGCACCCTGGGTAATTTGCAGAACCCTTCCCTTGCTTTCTAAGAGGGCAACAAGATAGGAACAAGATAGGGCAATAAGAACTAATAACAGTATTTGGAGAAGAATCTCCTTATTGATCCTCATTCATAAGAGACAAGAACGAGCCACAAACAACATTTAACATCAGTTTCCTATTAGGCTGCACTATATATCTGACCTTCATAAGTGACTATGTCTCAGTTTAACATACTGTACCTTATGTCAAGGACAGAACTGATCTGCTGGGAACATGGGGAAGGCTCTAGCAATGCAGAAAGGATGTGACCGCCATCTGGGAGGGAAATAAATGAATATATCAGGGATGTCCCCCGAGCAGCTCTTATATGTAGGGCTCTAACAATTTGGGGGTACTGGCCGTGTCTCAGGTAAAGGGGAGACTATACAACCTGTATTATTATAGAGGAGTCAGTAGCTTCCTATCCCCAGAGCACATTGCTATAGCTTATATAAACACACACAGAGGGGCGTGACTGCACATACCTTTCAGAAGTTTTTAGGTATTAGATAATTGTTTGCAATGTGTTTCTGAAATAAAGATTCCACAGGATTTCTGTTGGAGCATGTATAAATTCCAATATACCTTCACTAAACATCTATACAGGGTATTGAAGGTGAGGGAACCACCTGTAGGGTGTTTCTGCATGTAATCCCCGAACGGTTTGATTTCTCTCCCCTCAAGGGCGGCTGGAACAGTGGCTTAAGGGTGAAGACACACGGAGCTACTAGTAGCAGCTACTTGTCGTGGCTACTAAAAAAGACAATGCTGATCATTTACTGATAATTGTCTCTACGTGTGTTTTAGCAGAGGCAATTCTCAGTATTGTCTATGGCAGGGGATTTTCTGGAGTTTAGTAGCCGTGAAAAAGTAGCTGCTACTAGTAGCTCAGTGTGTCATCACCCTAAGGCTTGAAATCATTTAGGGTGGGATTTAGGGAGAAAGTCTATTGGATTTCCAAGATAGCCCTGGAAGCCAAGCTTAAAGGGAAAGGTTTGAGTTGAGCTACTTTTTGCTGCTCTAGATATTTCTGGAACTGTGAGGTTATCATGATGTACGGCAGGGGTCCCCAATGTTTATTATCCATAAGCAACATTTAAATAGTTGGGGAGCAACAAAAGCATGAACAAAATCGTATTGGATGTCCAATAAGGGCTGTAATTAGTTATTTGGTAGCTAAATGCAGACTGGCAGCCTACAGGAGGCTCTGGTTGTCAGTACACATGGTCTTTATACCTCCACAACTTGCCCCCAAGCCAGGAATTCAAAAATAAGCACCTGCTTTGAGGCTGCTGGGAGCATCAGGGCAACATGTTGGAGATCACTGATCTAAGGGGAACCCAGACCAAATGTTGGATCACAGTGGGGTTCTGCAACAACACAAAACAAGCTATTACTCTAGAGCAGGGCTCCCCAACCTTTCTTACTCATGAGCCACAGTCAGATGTAAAAAGACTTGGGGAGCAACACAAGCACCATAAAAGTTCATGGAGGAGCCAAATAAGGGCTAAGATTGGCTATTAGGGGCCTCTATGTACCCTATCAGCTTACAGGGGCTTTATTTGGTAGGAAATCTTGTTTTTATTCAACCAAAACTTGCCCCCAAGTCAGGAATTCAAAAATAACTCCCTGGTTTGGGGGCACTGAGAGCAACATCCAAGGGGTTGGGGAGCAACATGTTGCCCCTGAGCTAATGGTTGGGGATCCCTGCTCTAAAGTAACCCCTCAAGTGAAGCAATTTCTATAGAAAGGACCTTGTGAACCCTGACAAAATCTAAAGAAAGGGAACCACTTTTGTCTCATGAATCCCATCAGAGCTACAATGTGTGTTACGAAGCCGTAAGTCACCTTAGTTGCATCTTACACATCCCAGGGTTTCAGTCTTTTGGTAAAGGGGTCAGCAACTTGGAATCAAGCAACACAAAAAGAGAGCTAGAGTGTCACCCAAATGATATATAGCCCCATACTGATCCAGAGGGGCAGCCACAAGCACAGAACCAGCGTAATCAGCCAATCAGAAGCACTCTCTTATTCTGGCAATAATTTATATAGAAAGCAATATCACCACCACACCAATGTTCAGACCTACGCAGGGATCTCCAGTAGGGAATCTAGCAACAACACCTAGGGGTTCATTTACTAACCATCGATTTTTCATTTGAAACTTGATTCAAAAAAAAGATGCGACTTTTCCAAGATTTATGGCTAAAAATCCAAATGCAACAATTCACCAGGTTTAACTTGCCAAGTTCATGTCGAAGTCAATGGCAGAGGTCCCTTTCCTTGAAGTTCTTTCTTTTGTCTCGAAGCTTTAGAAATTTCACTGGGTTTTGTCCAAAACTTTTGACTTTTTATAATTGTCCCTATAACAATTCGATAAAGTCGGGATTTTCGCGGTGACAACTCGAAGAAGTTGAGTTTTTTACTACTTTTCTTGGAGCTACTTTTCCTTACAACTTTTTTTTCTTGCTACCTTTCCTTGCGACCCGAACCCCCCAGGGGGCTCCGGCGACCCGTGGTCTCCTCCCCCGACGCACTGCAGGTGAATTTCATTTAGGCGTGCTGGGGGTAGGGGGTCAGAGGGTGTTGGGGGCTCCTGCGGGGGAATGTGAAGGCAGCGGGGACCATTGCAGGGTGTTGGGGGCTCCTGGGAGGGTATGAAGGCAGCGGGGGCCATTGCAGGGTGTTGGGGGCTCCTGGGAGGGTATGAAGGCAGCGGGGGCCATTGCAGGGTGTTGGGGGCTCCTGGGAGGGTATGAAGGCAGCGGGGGCCATTGCAGGGTGTTGGGGGCTCCTGGGAGGGTATGAAGGCAGCGGGGGCCATTGCAGGGTGTTGGGGGCTCCTGGGAGGGTATGAAGGCAGCGGGGACCATTGCAGGGTGTTGGGGGCTCCTGGGAGGGTATGAAGGCAGCGGGGGCCATTGCAGGGTGTTGGGGGCTCCTGGGAGGGTATGAAGGCAGCGGGGGCCATTGCAGGGTGTTGGGGGCTCCTGGGAGGGTATGAAGGCAGCGGGGGCCATTGCAGGGTGTTGGGGGCTCCTGGGAGGGTATGAAGGCAGCGGGGACCATTGCAGGGTGTTGGGGGCTCCTGGGAGGGTATGAAGGCAGCGGGGGCCATTGCAGGGTGTTGGGGGCTCCTGGGAGGGTATGAAGGCAGCGGGGGCCATTGCAGGGTGTTGGGGGCTCCTGGGAGGGTATGAAGGCAGCGGGGGCCATTGCAGGGTGTTGGGGGCTCCTGGGAGGGTATGAAGGCAGCGGGGGCCATTGCGAGGTGTTGGGGGCTCCTTGGAGGGTATGAAGGCAGCGGGGACCATTGTGGGGTGTTGAGGGCTCCTTGGAGGGTATGAAGGCAGCGGGGGCCATTGCAGGGTGTTGGGGTCTCCTGGGAGGGTATGAAGGCAGCGGGGGCCATTGCGGGGTGTTGGGGGCTCCTGGGAGGGTATGAAGGCAGCGGGGGCCATTGCGGGGTGTTGGGGGCTCCTGGGAGGGTATGAAGGCAGCGGGGGCCATTGCGGGGTGTTGGGGGCTCCTGGGAGGGTATGAAGGCAGCGGGGGCCATTGCGGGGTGTTGGGGGCTCCTGGAAGGGTATGAAGGCAGCGGGGGCCATTGCGGGGTGTTGGGGGCTCCTGGGAGGGTATGAAGGCAGCGGGGGCCATTGCGGGGTGTTGGGGGCTCCTGGAAGGGTATGAAGGCAGCGGGGGCCATTGCGGGGTGTTGGGGGCTCCTGGAAGGGTATGAAGGCAGCGGGGGCCATTGGGGGGTGCAAGGGCCCTTGAGACAGAAGCCCCAGTGGGCCCTGCACCCCCCAGTCCAACCCTGACCTGCTGACATACATATTAATTAAAAGAATATCTTCCCTTCAGCCAGACACAATGTTTAACCCAGTTCTGCATTCCAACCTTTGTTGCCCTGCAGGATACATTTTTCAAAAGTGACCAGAGCAACAAGGGCAGGTGTAGCCTTCTTCATTAAACAGTGCATTGCCTAAGCCTATTCACGCCACGTGGGAGCAGCTCAGCGCTCTGTTTGCCTAGTGGATGAAATGGATTAGAAAACACAAGCCAAATATTTTGGCACCCACCGGGCTGACAGCATGTTAGAGCATGGGGCGCCTCTTTTCATATTCGGAGCAATCAGCTTCTTCCCAGGGCTGACGTATTGAATAGGGAGCAAGCCCAGGCAATGGCTGCATATTTCTACACGTTATCATTACTCACAAACCCACACCGGGCATTTTGCTTCCCCTCTGCAGTCACTGCCGTACTTTCAGCCCAACAGATCTCCACAACAAGCAACAAAACAGGTAATTTTCATATATCAAATATTTTTTCCTCCCTGATGCAATCTAGAAAGGGGTGAGAAGATGATACATACTAATTTGTGTAGAACTTTTGGTCTCATGTATTTATTGAGGCAGACATATTTAGAGATGTAAGGGTGAAGACGCACAGAGCTACTTAGTAGCAGCTACTTTTTCACGGCTACTAAACTTCAGAAAATACCCTGCCATAGACAATACTGAGAATTGCCTCTGTTAAAACACACTTAGAGACAATTACCAGTAAATTATTAGCATTGTCTATATTAGTAGCCACGACAAGTAGCTGCTACTAGTAGCACCATGTGTCTTCACCCTTAGAAGTACAGATTTTTTATTCACTTATAGCTAGAGAACCATATTAAGCAAGTTCTCTAACTGACTGCTCGGGCCCTTAGGTTCCAAATGGCAAGGTCTGGCAGAGTGTGTAAATACAATTTGTATACAAGACTGGCGACTAATTATGAAACAAAACAAATGTGAAAGTATGGAGGCAACAAATAACCTTCTTCCAGTGCTGGAAAGTGAACTGTAAGGTGACTGTATGGCGTTCAGGGTTCCCCAAACAATTCCCAGGGAATATATGCTGCAATTATACTCAAAAGGATGAACAATGCACCCTAGCCTATATTATACAATAATACCAATAAATAAATAACTACAAATAAGAAAGAACTCGGTGAGAAATATGCAGGATCTGTGGTTAATGGACACTAGGGGGCTGATTTACTAACCCACGAATCCAACCCGAATTGGAAAAGTTCCGACTTGAAAACGAACATTTTGCGACTTTTTCGTATTTGTTGCGATTTTTTTCGGCTTCTTTACGAATTTTTCGTTACCAATACGATTTTTGCGTAAAAACGCGAGTTTTTCGTAGCCATTACGAAAGTTGCGTAAAAAGTTGCGCTTTTTGCGTAGCGTTAAAACTTACGCGAAAAGTTGAGCCTTTTTCGTAGCGTTAAAACTTAAATGGTGCAAAGTTTCGCTATATTCGCTATATTTTACGCAACTTTCGTAATGGCAACGAGAAACTCGCGTTTTTACGCAAAAATCGTATTGGTAACGAAAAATTTGTAAAGAAGCTGAAAAAATCGCAAAAAATACGAAAAAATCGCAAAATACCGATCATTACGAAAAAAACGCAATCGGACTCATTTCGACCCGTTCGTGGGTTAGTAAATGTGCCCCTAGGTGAGAACAGTGATAGTGCAAACATGTTGTTTTGGTGCAGTCGGAAGGGAAGTGATTGAAGGCATTCCATAGCCACCCCCTTTCTTCCACATCTGGAAAGCACTCATTACTCTGTATCCTAGGGTGCACTGCCTTTGGTTGGAATTAAGTAGGGTGCAACAGCTTGGAATAATAATAGGGTATTGTGCTTCTCCAAAGGAACAAAGCCCACAAAGCAACCCATGTGATATACACTCACCTAAAGGTTTATTAGGAACACCTATTCAATTTCTCATTAATGCAATTATCTAATCAACCAATCACATGGCAGTTGCTTCAATGCATTTAGGGGTGTGGTCCTGGCCAAGACAATCTCCTGAACTCCAAACTGAATGTCAGAATGGGAAAGAAAGGTGATTTAAGCAATTTTGACCGTGGCATGGTTGTTGGTGCCAGACGGGTCGGTCTGAGTATTTCACAATCTGCTCAGTTACTGGGATTTTCACACACAACCATTTCTAGGGTTTACAAAGAATGGTGTGAAAAGGGAAAAACATCCAGTATGCGGCAGCCTGTGGGCAAAAATGCCTTGTTGATGCTAGAGGTCAGAGAAGGGTATTAGTATGGTGTTCCTAATAATCCTTTAGGTGAGTGTATGTGTGAACCTAGGTAAATAACTGAACCTGGCCATTCAGGCAATACATAATTTCAGAATAAATCACACAAAACAATTTTTGACACATGTATGTTGGGTGGGTGATCCTTATCAATCTAGCATACCTATTTATACAGCTCACTGGCTGAATACAGAAGAATATCGTTCAGTGTATGGCCACATGCTGAGATCTATCTGTTTGGTGACCGTAGCCACCTATGCACTGGGCCTAATCAACTGAACTTATCATTTGGCCCCAAATCAATGATCAGGTTTGAATGAAGTTCCATGCAGTCATTCCAAGAAAAGATCACATCAATGTGCCAATGTGCTCC
Organism: Xenopus tropicalis; assembly: GCF_000004195.4. Lineage (NCBI taxonomy): Eukaryota > Metazoa > Chordata > Amphibia > Anura > Pipidae > Xenopus > Xenopus tropicalis. Next base: position 165,018,950 of record NC_030678.2, on the reverse strand, counting down.
TTATCTCATGGGGGTTTTATAACCCGCCTTATAATTGTCTTTCAGCCAGCTATCGGCCAGGCAGGCTGCTGGGAAGCCCCCATATGCAGGCTAATAAGCTGACTCTAAGGGGCTAGTGCATAGCCAGCTTTTGATTGGAAACAAGACTGTAGCAAGAGTGAGACAAAAGTAAGAAGATCCAGATATTTTAGGTCAAGGGTGGCATCCATGGTGCCCAAGTGCCAGTCAGGGGAAGGCAGCAGGTCAAGATTCAGACAGGAGGGACAAAATAAGAGAAATATCAGAAGGTAAGGCATTCAGCTTGGAAGGGTAGAATAGATATTTACTCAATAAAATCTGATAGGTACTTTGTGTGTATGAAAGTGCATTACTATCTCTCATACTTTCTGAAATTTTTATAGCAGTTCATTCAGATAACAGTGACCCTGCCTAAAACCAACCTACTGTTTATATCACTAAGGGTCCTTCAGATAAGAAAGCTTAGCAAGACAAAGGAATAGTTCCAAATAATGTAGGAAAACTGGATATATTTAGTCACTTTCCATTATCCAGAAAGCTCCAAAATACAGCAATGTGGCATCCTATTGAGACAAACAAATACCTGAGTTTCTTTCATGATTATCTATTATTAAACTGTAGATTTGAACCATCCTCCTTGGATTTACAGTCGATATAGATATATAAATACTGTTTATCGTTCCTTTAGCTGCTTCTTTCAGCGCATTACTCAAATTCCCTCTACAGGTTTTTACAAGTTCCCGATAAAAAATAGAAGTATAAGATTACAGGGTAACAAATACTTAGAAGTCAAATGAAGAGTAAATATGTCCTCATATGATTTTACATAAGGGCTGTGTCCTTTCATCACCCATAATAATAATGTGCAAAGTATTTGTTGCCCCCAGACATGAAAGAAAACAATTTCACATATTTTCATAAAGAAATAATGGTTGTTGATTCTTTTTCTTTACTATAAGCCAGACCTACGCATTGTAATTTTATCAGCAATAGTAGTTTCAGGGCTGGCAAAAATGGACATTTTCCTTAGCCCCCCAAAGAACTACTATGTGCTATTCCTGTCCACCCCTATTGAATACAGTGCTACCAAAAGGAGGCGGCACTGTATTCATTAGGAGGGACACTTTGCTCCACTTTGGAGTGCAGAGACTTGGGGCATTTCCCTTATGTGCGGGGTATGGGGCAAACTGCAGAAAAGATGGAGGATTGCACCTATTTTATTGCACTCTGCACCATGCCTTGCATATAATAAATAACCATTTAGAAAGTATTGCATCACACCAACAAGTGTTAGTTATGGATTTGGAAAATTAAATACAAGCAGGGTACAGGTATGGGATCCCTTATCCGGAAATCCATTATCCAGAAAGTTCGAATTACGGAAAGGCCATCTCCCATAGACTCCATTATAAGTAAAAATTCTAATTTTTAAAAATGATTTCCTTTTTCTCTGTAATAATAAAACAGTACCTGTACTTGATCCCAACTAAGATATAATTACCCCTTATTGGGGGCAGAACAGCCCTATTGGGTTTATTTCATGGTTAAATGATTCCCTTTTCTCTGTAATAATAAAACAGTACCTGTACTTGATCCCAACTAAGATATAATTACCCCTTATTGGGGGCAGAACAGCCCTATTGGGTTTATTTAATGGTTAAATGATTCCCTTTCTCTGTAATAATAAAACAGTACCTGTACTTGATCCCAACTAAGATATAATTACCCCTTATTGGGGGCAGAACAGCCCTATTGGGTTTATTTAATGGTTAAATGATTCCCTTTTCTCTGTAATAATAAAACAGTACCTGTACTTGATCCCAACTAAGATATAATTACCCCTTATTGGGGGCAGAACAGCCCTATTGGGTTTATTTAATGGTTAAATGATTCCCTTTTCTCTGTAATAATAAAACAGTACCTGTACTTGATCCCAACTAAGATATAATTACCCCTTATTGGGGGCAGAACAGTCCTATTGGGTTTATTTAATGTTTAAATGATTTTTAGCAATGGAGATCCAAATTATGGAAAGATTCCGTATCCAGAAAACCCCAGGTCCCGAGCATTCTGAATAACAGGTCCCATACCTGTACAGCCATCCCTGCTTTGTTCCAGCTGTACTGATATACAGTAGATATGTGGCAGGCAAGAAACTATATAAACAAAACACATGCTTTTTTAATAAGTCAAAAGAACAAACGTATTTTTAGTTGTGTTTGTTTAATTCCTGCTTTGGAGGAAAACAATGATATCTTGGCTGAAAGAAGCCCCTTGGAGTCAGACTCCTGTATTACTAAGTTGGGTTGAGTTTCCAGACTGATGGCTCCAGGGCTTATTTCTCATACAGAGTACTATACTATAAACTGTCGCTCATATCTCCTAATGGTGAAATACGCCAGCCTGGCGCAATACCAACGCGTTCATGTTAGGGCACATTTCAGCCTTTAGTGCATTCTTCCTAGTGTGGGATTCAGTTAAACAAACTCCCACCTCTGCACGTGCCTCTGCCTGGCTAATTCTGAGTAACTTTTCAATTGGTCTTCATTATGTATTTTTTATACTATTTCAATTATTTTTTGTAGAGTGTAAGCTCTTTTGGGCAGGGCTCCCTTCCCCTCCTGTATCGGTTACTGATTGCTTTATATGTTACTCTGTATGCCCAATGTATGTAACCCACTTATTGTACAGCGCTGCGGGATATGTTGGCGCTTTATAAATAAATCTTAATAATAATAATAATAATAATTTACCTTCTTCTTCTAACTCTTTGCAGCTTTCAAATGGGGGTCACTGACCCCGGCAGCCAAACCCTATTGCTCTGTAAAACTACAGTTTTACTGTTATTGTTACATTTAATAACTTGTTCTATTCAGGGCATATTCCTGTCTCTCAATCAAACCATTCCCTGGCTGCTATGGTAATTTAGACCCTACCAACCAAACAACTGCAGAAACTCCACACTAGATAGCTGATGAGCTGAAATTGAAATAATTAAGAAACTACAAATAATACAAAATGAAGACCAATTGCAAACTGTCTTGGAATATTATTCTCTACATCATACTAAAAGTTAACTCAGAAGTAAACAACCCCTTCAATCAATTCAAATGCTAAATTGAAACACCCCCCCCCCCAAAAAAAAAATATATGTATTTTTACTTTCCTAACAACCTGCAGATAAAAATGTAAAGAGTAAAAAAGAGTTTTGTAAAATTTAGGGACAAATGGGGTATAATACAAGGCGCTAAGTTTGCCCAGGAGCAGTAACCCGTAGCAACCATTCAGCAGGTTGAATTTACTGGTCACCTGTTTAAAAGCAAACATCTTATTGGTTGCCATGCGTTACTGCTCCTGGGCAAACATAGTGCCTTTTATTACATATGGGGGAGAAATTCCCCAGGGGTTAATAATACCAATGGGGAATGATGGACCTTATTATTAAGGCTGTATAATAGAATGGAATTGGATTTCAAGGCATTTTGACATTTGTTTGGACAACGAGAAACTTCTATTTTATAAAGGATCCGCTGGAATTGATGGGAAGTGAAACAACTGGTGGCTGAATGGCAATGGAAATAAAAAACGTGTTTTTCAGTATGCACAAAAGCACCCCAATATCATACCCCGGTGAGTTCCATTGAGCCTAATGCCAGGCTGGAATGTGGCTGGGGTTGCTACATAGATGGTATTTACCGGCCTGTAAAAATCATGTATGACGCCAATGTTATTAATAGGTAATAAAGAAAAATATATTGGAAGGCCAGTATTGTTTTCAGAAAAGGTGGCAACCCTAAATGTGGCAGTGGTGGAGCATTTTACAATTTTGAATTTAAGTCAGGCAGCAGGGGGCAATTTCAAATACTAAAGTGCAGGCTAGCACAGCAGCCAAAAAACTGCACTTTGCACCATGGGCACAGAATGTGCAAACACCCAGCGCCGGATTTCAAATCCGGGCACCCCTAGGCCGCCCCCTATTCCCCCCTGCGCATGCGCGAACAAACCACCTCCCACCGCGCCGACGCAAGCACGCATGTGCGGACATTTAAACTCTCATACGAAGCACTGGGGAGAAGTCCCCAGTGCTCCGTATGGGAACTAAATGTCAGAATTTTTGTGCGGCAGGGCGGCATGTCGCCCCTAAGTTTCTGCCGCCCTAGGCCCGGGCCTTTGTGGCCTCGCCACAAATCCGGGCCTGCAAACACCACAGCTTCCTCCATAAATACTGAGCTGCACGTGTATTATTGTCATCATGTATTTAGAAAGCGCCAATGTATTTCATAGCGCTGTACAATAAATGGGTTAATACACCGAGCATCATTCAGATGTGCAAGTTAGGGAGCACCGGTGGGCACAGGGTGCTAAGGAGCTTTGTATGGTCATGGAACTCCTTGGTGACTTCTAATATGCTTCTATTTTTCAATAGGGGGTATATTATTTAATATATATATATACATATGGTATATAGTATTGTATTTCAAGTAAATTTAAATAGTCCAGAGGGTTAATAATCTATTGCAAGGAAAAAAGAAGGGGCAAAATGGGCACTTGGACAAATTTTTGAGATGAAGTTTATTAAAGCGTGGGAAGAAACCACCTTTGCCCTCGCATGAATATGCATTTATTGTTCATTATAACATGAGCCATACTGACGGAACTCATAGGCTGAGCTCATAAGTACATTACAATAATGTATCAGTGCCAACTTGTATAAATAAACACATCCCATTGAAAGCTGCAATGTGGGGTGTGCACTGCTTGTCAGAACCCCAGGAACTGGCAGTTGGGCCCATGCCAGGGGCAATATAATGTGGAACTCACCCCCCTGGCCTGCGGGATTCCATTTGTATGATCAAATGAGCTGCCAGCATAATCATTCATGTGGCCTGAATATAATATTACTCACACTATACAGTATGCGGGGGCAGTGGCGACTTTAAACTCACTATTATAAATTGCACTTCTAAGTAGGGTTTCTGATTGTGGAATAATATTTTGACGACATCAGGGTGTACATCTCATATTTTCTAATAATTAAAAAAAAATCTCACTCACTTATGTTCCATACGGGGCTTCCACGGCATATACAATACAGCCTGAAGGCACATAACCAGCCCCAAAGCTAGCCGGTATTAGTCGGCCTGCCTTAATGAAGTAGTGTAATGAAGGCACTGAAAGTTTTTGTGTGTTTATCCAGCACTAGTATATAACAGGAACAGTCTTACTTTGCATGAAAAAGGAGGTTATAACACCGACCCCTGTTTATCCTCACTTTATAATGAGATCTATTGTGTATTAAATTACCTTACTGTTCTCCTTGGTAAATATAGGCCGTACATAGGGTTACCACCTGTCCAGTTTTGACCCAGTTTTTCAAGGGGCTGTCCGGGTCAAAACCTTTTGCCCGGTTTTCAACATTCTGAAAACCAGGCAGAAACCCTACGAATTGCCTCATAACCCTGCCTCTGACATCATAACTCGACCAGATTTTAAAACCCAGCAAAGGTGGCAACCAGGGCCGGACTGGGCCTAGTGGGCCCCGGCGGCCCAGACCCGATCCTTACCAGCACTCCCCCTTCCGACCGCTCCTCCCCTGATGCGTCAAATTTGCGCGCTCGGGGGAGGACTTCAGGTGGGGGGCCCTGCGAGGGGGGTTAGGGGGGCCCCTGGGGGGGGTTAGGGGATGCGCTCGGCTGGGGGCACCTGTAGGGCTTCTGGGACAGAAGCCCTGGTGGGCCCTTCACCCCCTAGTCCAACCCTGGTGGCAACCTTAGCTCTACAGCCATTGACTTAACTATAAGGCACTGGCCCCCCCTGCAGAAAAACCCTCTCCACCCCCTACCGCCACCCTTCGCTCACATCCTTGCCCATTTGCACCAAGGTAGGAGAGCAGCTATAGAGGCAGGTTATCTTAACTATAGAGGAAGCAGACCCCCTGTCCCTGGGCCCCGCCAACCATGGGGCCTATTTCCCTCTCAGTACTTAGGTTCTCTGTTGAAGCCCAATGCACCAACATAAAGAAAGGGTTAAATCAGTTGTTCTGCAGAAGGGGGGCACCTGAGTTCTAATTGACCAACATCCAAGGATCGCATACATGCAATTCAAATAACCGGTAAAATCTCCCACATACCTAGTGCCCAGTGTTCTGGATGTGAGCGAACATCAGGTGTGGTTCGGAGGCAATGCCGCCCCTTAATCTGTTCCGCCCTATGGCCTTGCCACAATCTGGGCCTGCCAATAGCTGGCTGAAACCATCCACATACTGTATGTATGAGGCAGGTTTAAAAAACCCATTAGGGGGTGAACAGCATCAGTACATTTATCTGGCACTCTCCAGTAGGGTCTTTGTAGGCCCCCATTGTAATCTGATGATTGGATCATCACCATTTGCTTCCGAGCATTGGTCAGGTGTAGGTCGCCTTGTGTGGTGACCTTGTCAAATAAGTAGATCTTTTACTCAATTCCCAGCTTTAGGGTGAAGACACACAGAGCTACTAGTAGCAGCTACTCGTCACAGCTACAAAAACAGACAATGCTGATCATTTACTGATAATTGTCTCTACGTGTGTTTAGCAGAGGCAATTCTCAGTATTGTCTATGGCAGGGTATCTTCTGGCATCTTCTGGCATTTAGTAGCCATGTGTGTCTTCACCCTTATTAAAAGTACTCTTATTTCTCAAAAGAGAGTTCTAGATTGCCAATTCCCACCTCACAGATATCTCATTCTCTGGTCTCATTTTACTTGTCCAAGAAATAATTTCGGGACTTGCCTATTCCAGAATGGCAACTGCATGATTGATCACTGTCAATTTGTATAGGATGCGGATCAGAGTGAAGGGTCTCCAAACAAACTACATGCAATCATGTTCATTTCCCCCATCTTTTAACAACTGTCTTAGGGATAAACAGAATTATAATGATGTATGTATTCATTTGCACAGAGAGGGAAGAGTGATTATAGAAAACCCGGAGTGGCAGTGACAGGCTTCAGCTTGTTCTGTTAGAATTCTTCTAAACCAAGCAAATAAAGAATTGCATTTATATAAAGCCAGTTTAGCAATTAGCCCTAAAGCTTCTACTTAATAACAGCTTTGCTCCATGTAATCTACAGCAGTAACACCCTTGAAAATAAACCATATCGCTGAATGAAAAATTCCATACTGGACAAATGAAATGCATGAATAGCGAGATGGACGTCTTATTTAGCCATTGGCAAACTTGCTGGTTGATTCTCTAAGGCTCTGCTACATTCTCTAACCCCCTGAAAGTTCTAATGTTCGGATCTGGTTATAAGGTTGCTCTGGTCCAGAGCTTTGGAGACTTTTGGAGGGCCGATATCTATTCAGAGCCCCTGTCGATGATAACAAGTATATGTTGGGGTAATAGGTGGAATGCACTTGTGCAGAATAGGGAGTTCTGGGGAGCACAAAGCTTCATTTAGGCACAATTGCACCTTGTATAAATGTATGTATCCCATAGCATTCAGTGCCATTAGCTTATGCCCTCTTACCATCCTCATTCAGCTGCATTGAAAACCTTCACCCTGGGTTGAACTCTGATTCGGGCCAAGAAGTATTGGTGCCCAAGGCCAAACAAGTTGGCCTGGCACCCCATGAAATCCTCTCCTACGCCTGCATTAATGTTTCCCAGCCATTGGCTTTGGACTCTTCTTTTACTCTGTCTCCCTTCCCTCCAGTTGTGCCCCCCTGCATGTCGTGCCTGAGCCCCGTGCCTCTGTGGCCTAACCCTAATTCCAATCCTGGCCTACAGCAAGGCTGCAGTATCATTCTCACAAACAACAATTACAATCCATAACTCCATTATTACATTACCATATCCCTCAGTAACAGGATCTAGATACTTCTCTGTATCCTTAGGGTATGCCAAGTTCTTTAAAAGCTGATTCCGTACATCATAAGAAAATATATCATCCTGCCAAACTCTACTTCTTATTACTTTGATTCAGTAGGGGACTAAATGGCAATGTCCTAGTCTTTAAAGGGAAAGCTAACATGTGCTTGGCCTCTTTGCATCCCACCTGTTGGAGGGGGTGGATGGTACTCAGAGCCTGGCTGGAGGTAGGCCCAGTAGGTGAAGATAATGTGATGATAGTTTGAAAATAGCTTACTTTAAGAGTTAGAATTAGGATCAGGGTAGTTAGTGAGCAGCCTGATGCTAAGTAGAAAGATTAGTAAGGATTAGTCACTCACAGAGTGTACAGACCCAGGGGTAGGAGTATGCCCAATGAGGTTCAACTTGGAGGACCTGGGCTCATCATCAAAATGGCCAAACATGACTTACCTTACATTTCTATCATCCCATCTCACTTCAGTCCCTATCCCCGAAATTCCTGGTACCCAGGGTTGGACTGGGCCACCGGGAAAAAAGCCTGTGGGCCCCGTCGGCCCAGACCCAACCCCTGCCAGTGCTCCCCTGGTCAACTGTTCCTCCAACTTATGCATGCTAAAGGGAGGACGTTGGGTGGGGGACCCTACGGGGGGGTTAGGGAGGCTCAGCGGGGGATCCTGCGGGGGGTAAGGGAGGCTCAGCAGGTGACTCTGCGGGGGGGGGTAAGGGAGGCTCAGCGGGGGCCCCTGTGGGGGGTTAGGGGGTGCGGGGGACACGGCCAACAGCTCCAGTGAGCCCGACACCCCCCAGTCCGACCCTGCTGGTATTTCTTGCCTACTTTGATATTGCTAACTTCTTCACCACTATATTTTTTTTACGTTCCGTATATATATTGCTTTAAATTGCTTCCTATTAGAGTGAATGGTATAATGGAAACAACCCAGTAATAGCTGGGGAACCTTTCATCTTTGCCCCATTCCTATCATTCCCATTGACTATAAACGGATGCAAGTCCAAGAGGAATAGTAACATTTTCTAGCCATGGGCAAAATACCACAACTAAATCCAGTTGAACAGAAGAAACCCCCCAGTGCTACTGCCCTCTTATAACCCCAAACTGCAAAGCCAACATTTTCTTAAATACCCTATTTTTAGTCTTCGATTTACAAGATTATTCCCGTGTCTAAAGAATCTTTTTTTTCCCTTTATCCCATCGAGCAACAAAAGTATCTTTGTTACTGAGTCGCATTACTTTCCTCTGACTATATTTATTCTCTTGCAGCTTCTGTGTCTTCTGTTCTTGCTATAAAAGTACATTATTGTCATAGGGATCGGGCCGCCACCTCGTTAGCCGTTTGACTTTTCAAAACGAGGTCACGCCACTGGCTCGCTCCCTGGGCAATTAGTCACACCTAATTAGTTACTGTATTATTAACAGCAGGAAGTGCAGTTTAAAGTTCTAACAAGGGAATTATACATGTAAACAGAAAGCAAATTTCCCTATATCCCTATATATATCTTTTTCTATTTCCCTATATATATATATATATTTTGTTTTAGGATTCTATAACCATGTTCCTTACAGCCGTACCTAATTCCTTCATAATAAACCCATGTTACCATTATAACTTAATAGTCCATGTTGGTTTCCCATGGGCTTCTATCTCATGAGTAAATCTGCTTGATTATTTAATATTAATACTGTAAGGTAACTTGCACCTAAATGGTTATTGGGTATGTAATAACATGGTCTAAGGTTTGCTCATCAGTCAGCAGGTTTAATTGGTCTAATGCAGTCAGAATAATGCGATTGGTCGCTTTATCACACTGGGTTGGTATAAACCTTGCTTTGTTATAACATAATCATCACTGTATAGTGATTAAAGGGGTGGTTCAACTTCATGTTAACGTTTAGTATGTCCTATTCCTAGCAACCTTTCAATTGGTCTTTATTTTTTATTGTTTTTGAATTATTAGCCTTCCTCTTATGACTTTCAGCTTTTATTATCTTTTAATGTAGGCCCTCCTCTATATATATACCTGGCTCTCTTTCAAACCAATGCCTGGTTGCTAGGTTAAATTGGACCCTAGCAACCAGATAGCTGCTGAAATTCTAAACCTCACAAAATCACAAATAATAAAAAATGAAGACCAACTGCAATTGTCTCAGAATAGCATTCTCTACAACTTGCAAAGTTAATTTAACAGTGAATAACCCCTTTAATGTTGTTTAAACAGACTTTTGCTAGGGTATTTTTGACAGTGAATTCTACCCTGTAGCCTATGCAGCAGCAGTTCTGCCAGACCCAACCTGCTTGCCTACCAAGAGGGTTATGTAATAAAAGTCACTAAGTTCGCCCAGGAGCAGTAACCCATAGCAACCAATCAGCCGGTAGAATTTTCTGGTCCCATGTTTAAAAGCCATATTGGTTGCTATGAGTTACTGCTCCTGGGCAAACGTTGTGCCTTTTATTACATATGGGGGTGAGTCCCTTCATCCTGAACCTCCAGCCTAAGAAGAACAAAGCTTGCCGGGGATCCTCAGAAGTATTACCATCCGTTTTCCCACTGAGAATTGAAATGGGGTCCATGGGTGGAGATTTTTTCAACCTAAACTACTATGTTATTATCATGGTGCTGCCATTCATGGGTTACACAGGGCTCCTGTTAGGGTGCAAACATACCAAGGGCACAAAAGCAAAACCAAATTCCCTCAAGGAATGTGTGGAAGTTTACATGGTATTTGCTAAACATACATCAAGTTCTGGTACATAAAGGAATAGTGAGAACTCGCAACACCGACATGTTGTAAATTGTCTTTTCTTTAGATCCAAGGTCTCATACTGACCTGCAAGGGACAATGGAGGAGAGATGGGCAGCAGATGAACGGACAAAGTTACCATATACAGGACATCATCTCCATCTTGGTGCTCGAAGAGGTAAGGCCAGTAGGGTTTATAGTAAAGGATATTGGTGTCCCTGTACTAACTGTCAGAAAGCCAGTCCTGTGCAGCTCAGCTTATTTTAATATATATAGTACTGTCTGTTCCTCATCCTGAATTACATCTTATTTCTTGCTATTCCCTGCTACTATAGGTACCATCTCTCCCTACTATACCTGCTATCCCACAGCCCCAGTCCCTTCCCAGAGGCTATTATCCCCCCACTGCTACTATAGGCACCATCTCTCCCTACTATACCTGCTATCCCACAGCCCCAGTCCCTTCCCAGAGGCTATTATCCCCCCACTGCTACTATAGGCACCATCTCTCCCTACTATACCTGCTATCCCACAGCCCCAGTCCCTTCCCAGAGGCTATTATCCCCCCACTGCTACTATAGGCACCATCTCTCCCTACTATACCTGCTATCCCACAGCCCCAGTCCCTTCCCAGAGGCTATTATCCCCCCACTGCTACTATAGGCACCATCTCTCCCTACTATACCTGCTATCCCACAGCCCCAGTCCCTTCCCAGAGGCTATTATCCCCCCACTGCTACTATAGGCACCATCTCTCCCTACTATACCTGCTATCCCACAGCCCCAGTCCCTTCCCAGAGGCTATTATCCCCCCACTGCTACTATAGGCACCATCTCTCCCTACTATACCTGCTATCCCACAGCCCCAGTCCCTTCCCAGAGGCTATTATCCCCCCACTGCTACTATAGGCACCATCTATCCCTACTATACCTGCTATCCCACAGCCCCAGTCCCTTCCCAGAGGCTATTATCCCCCCACTGCTACTATAGGTACCATCTCTCCCTACTATACCTGCTATCCCACAGCCCCAGTCCCTTCCCAGAGGCTATTATCCCCCCCACTGCTACTATAGGCACCATCTCTCCCTACTATAGCTGCTATCCCACAGCCCCAGTCCCTTCCCAGAGACTATTATCCCCCCACTGCTACTATAGGCACCATCTCTCCCTACTATACCTGCTATCCCACAGCCCCAGTCCCTTCCCAGAGGCTATTATCCCCCCACTGCTACTATAGGCACCATCTCTCCCTACTATACCTGCTATCCCACAGCCCCAGTCCCTTCCCAGAGGCTTTTATCCCACTGCTACTATAGGCACCATCTCTCCCTACTATACCTGCTATCCCACAGCCCCAGTCCCTTCCCAGAGGCTATTATCCCCCCACTGCTACTATAGGCACCATCTCTCCCTACTATACCTGCTATCCCACAGCCCCAGTCCCTTCCCAGAGGCTATTATCCCCCACTGCTACTATAGGCACCATCTCTCCCCACTATACCTGCTATCCCACAGCCCCAGTCCCTTCCCAGAGGCTATTATCCCCCCCACTGCTACTATAGGCACCATCTCTCCCTACCATACCTGCTATCCCACAGCCCCAGTCCCTTCCCAGAGGCTATTATCCCCCCACTGCTACTATAGGCACCATCTCTCCCTACTATACCTGCTATCCCACAGCCCCAGTCCCTTCCCAGAGGCTATTATCCCCCCACTGCTACTATAGGCATCATGTCTCCCTACTATACCTGCTATCCCACAGCCCCAGTCCCTTCCCAGAGGCTATTATCCCCCCACTGCTACTATAGGCACCATCTCTCCCTACTATACCTGCTATCCCACAGCCCCAGTCCCTTCCCAGAGGCTATTATCCCCCCACTGTTACTATAGGCACCATCTCTCCCTACTATACCTGCTATCCCACAGCCCCAGTCCCTTCCCAGAGGCTATTATCCCCCCACTGCTACTATAGGCATCATCTCTCCCTACTATACCTGCTATCCCACAGCCCCAGTCCCTTCCCAGAGGCTTTTATCCCACTGCTACTATAGGCACCATCTCTCCCTACTATACCTGCTATCCCACAGCCCCAGTCCCTTCCCAGAGGCTTTTATCCCACTGCTACTATAGGCACCATCTCTCCCTACTATACCTGCTATCCCACAGCCCCAGTCCCTTCCCAGAGGCTATTATCCCCCCACTGCTACTATAGGCACCATCTCTCCCTACTATACCTGCTATCCCACAGCCCCAGTCCCTTCCCAGAGGCTATTATCCCCCCACTGCTACTATAGGCACCATCTCTCCCTACTATACCTGCTATCCCACAGCCCCAGTCCCTTCCCAGAGGCTTTTATCCCACTGCTACTATAGGCACCATCTCTCCCTACTATACCTGCTATCCCACAGCCACAGTCCCTTCCCAGAGGCTATTATCCCCCCACTGCTACTATAGGCACCATCTCTCCCTACTATACCTGCTATCCCACAGCCCCAGTCCCTTCCCAGAGGCTTTTATCCCACTGCTACTATAGGCACCATCTCTCCCTACTATACCTGCTATCCCACAGCCCCAGTCCCTTCCCAGAGGCTATTATCCCCCCACTGCTACTATAGTCACCATCTCTCCCTACTATACCTGCTATCCCACAGCCCCAGTCCCTTCCCAGAGGCTATTATCCCCCCACTGCTACTATAGGCACCATCTCTCCCTACTATACCTGCTATCCCACAGCCACAGTCCCTTCCCAGAGGCTATTATCCCCCCACTGCTACTATAGGCACCATCTCTCCCTACTATACCTGCTATCCCACAGCCCCAGTCCCTTCCCAGAGGCTATTATCCCCCCAATGCTACTATAGGCACCATCTCTCCCTACTATACCTGCTATCCCAGAGGCTACTCTCCCTAAACCCAACTTTTAGTTAGTTAATGAACTACAACTCCCAGCAGTCCTTGTCAGCAATTAATTGTATGGGATAGCTTGTAGACGGGTTGCTGATGATTTAGAATGAATATGTGTGCTGTTCTGTGCTTTTTTTTTTTTGTTTCTTAAACTCCAAGCACCTGGATCCAATTATTGTGTCTTTCTCTGCCTCAGGCAGCACATTATACAGCCGTCCCTGTGCAAATCCCTCTGTGTTCAGTCATGCCTGGGTTGCATTACCAGGGAGCGGGGAACACTCCAACCTGAGAGAACTTCCCTGGTTAAATCTCTTCTGATATATTGTTTGGTAGAAGTCAGTGTAATTAATAAATACAGATCTTCATAATGGTTTATTTTTTTCAAAACAATGGCACGTTGCCTAAAATGGCTTTAGTTAGAAAAACTGTGGTGTTGCTTGTTATTTATTTGGATAAGGGATAAAACACACTATGCTTTAAAGCAGTGTTTAACTTCAGATGATGATTTTTTAAACAGTTAAAGGGTGAGAGACCTCTGTGTTTATGGAACAATCCCTCTGTGTATGAGTGTTGCTAGGTTTCCTGTGGATCTGGGACAAAGACCTGCAAGTAGCGCTTTGGTCTTCCAGCCTAACGCATGCGTGGGAGACGCCACAGAGATTGCCTCAATAGAGGCGACAGCCTTAAGTAGTGTGATCTATTGATGATAATTAGTTGTTCCAAAGCATTAATATCACAGTAGTAGCCCATAGAGGCTCATACCATATTAACTTAAGCAGGGTCAGACTGGGCCACGGGACACTGGGAAAAATCCTGGTGAGCTCCGGTTCTTGTGGGCCCCGGCAACCCAAACCCCAACCCATGCCAGCGCTACCCCTACCAGATTGCTCCTCCACTGACGCGTTAAATTTACGTGCGCTCAGGGGAGGACATCGAATGGGGGACCCTGCGGGGGGGTTTAGGGGACACGGCCAGCGGGTCACCTGCAGGGCCCCAGAGACGGGAGCACCCTGCACCCCCCAGTCTGACCCTGAACTGAAGTATGGCCATACACTATAAAATCCACTCATTTGGCAAGCTTACGAAATTAGTGGATCTTTCCCCTAAAATGTCCATCTAAAGTGGGCGATATTGGCGAATCCAGTTGTCTGGCCCTAGGGCCAAATGATCAGATTACACCAAAGGGAATATAAGCCATCTGAACAAGGACCACTTCAATGAGCCAATGCTCTCCTTGAGACAATGGGAAAATCAAACCTGTATGATTGACATCTAGTCAGATATTTGGGGGGGGGCCCATACACGGGCAGATAAGCTTCCGAATCAGTTCGAATTGCTAGCTTAAATTTGCCGTGTGGCCACCTTAACTGTAGTTTAACAACCTGAGAAGATCCAGTTACTGAATTCTGTTCTAAAGAGGGCTATAAAGGTCAAGGCATCGCAGCCAAGTTAATCAGTATAGAAGCTCCAACTAAGGGGTATAACTACAGACCCTGCGCTTTCAGGGGGGCCAGTAACATTCTAATTATTGAGCAATTTCAATATATCATGGTAGAATAGGTCATTTTACCTATGTTTTGGGACCCTAAGTTGCTGTGGTTCCCAGTAACATCTAGTTACACCCCGTCTTCAACTCATATACATAAATACAACAATGCAGAGAAGAAATACACATAGTTTATAGGACTTTCTTACTCTGCCTCTGGCTACAATGTTTCAAATATCAGAATCCTGGGTGGCAGTAATGTAATAAAAGTCACAAAGCTTGTTATAGGGTAGATGTTTTACTGCCCATGTTGTTGCAGAGGGTCTGGGGCTGGTGGGCCTGGAACATTTTCTCCACTTGTATTTGGTTAATACTACTAAATGCAACACATATTAGATGGGCATATCGGGAGAAGATCAGATCTTACTGTGTATGGCCACCTTAAGTCCAGTCCTAATAAAAAACCACCATGGAAAAGGTAGTTGAGGTGGAAAATGTCCAGACAAACCTTCTTCAGGATCCAGCCAGATGATGAACCTTGTATCCCTAGGACTTCAGCAAATAGAAAGGCCGAACAGGTAGGATAGGAGACACCGAGGTCTATATGGGGATGCACAGACTTCAAATGTAAAGGAAATATTTCCTATATACAGGGAATATTGTGTTATTTAAGCCTACTGCATTAGGTTTCCACCACAAATGTAACTGACGACTTTAATCATAGGCCGATTATATTTGACAGTATTCTAAGGGCACCATTCCAACATCATAGCAACAGAACAAAAACATTTTGAAGACATTAAGGAAAAGAAAAAAAACCCTACCTATTGATTGGATTGATGGAGGAAATGTGTGTTGGAATCGTATCCGTTGCTAGGTAACTGGCAGCTAGAAAACTGCAGTAACTTTTGTGACTTTCATTAATAGCAGATATTTCCTGGCAGCCGAAGTACTTGGGTGCAAGTTGTTAATCCAGCATTTTGCATATATATGCACTCTAATGGAGCATTGGGTTTTATTTAACAGCTTTTTAGGCTTTTTAGGCGAGTTTTTTTTCAAAAAGCATCAGTTAATAGAGCTTCTCCTGCAATGTAATCTGTTTTTCAAAAACACAAATAGATTTGTTTATATTTAATTTTGAAATGTCACATGGGGCTAGCCATATTCTTCATTTCCCAGGGTGCCACAGCCATGTGACCTGTGCTCTGATAAACTTCAGTCTCACTTTACTGCTCTGCTGCAAGTTGGAGTGATATTCCCCCCCCCCCCCAGCAGCCGATCAGCAGAACAATGGGAAGGGAGCAAGATAGCAGCTCCCAGTAGGTATCAGAATAGCACTCAATAGTAAGAAATCCAAGTCCGACTTGGGACTCCTCCAGTTACATGGGAGTAGGAGAAACAATAGGTTAGCTGAAAGCAGTTCTAATGTGTAGCGCTGGCTCCTTCTGAAAGCTCAGACTCAGGCACACTTTACTGCTTCGCTGCAAGTTGAAGTGATATCCCCCCGTCCCCCAGCAGCCGATCAGCAGAACAATGGGAAGGGAGCAAGATAGCAGCTCCCAGTAGGTATCAGAATAGCACTCAATAGTAAGAAATCCAAGTCCGGCTTGGGACTCCTCCAGTTACATGGGAGTAGGAGAAACAATAGGTTAGCTGAAAGCAGTTCTAACGTGTAGCGCTGGCTGAAAGCTCAGACTCAGGCACAAGGCACTGAGATGGCGCCTACACACCAATATTACAGCTACAAATACATTTGTTGGTTCAAGAATAAAATGTTAAATGGCAGAGTAAATTATTTGCTATGTAACAATGTCATTTAGAAATAAAAAGTACCCCATAAAAATCACGATAGATGAATGTACCACAACAAAACCCAAACTTACAGTAACTACTAGAATAACCATCACCCTAAACCAGTGTTTTCCAAATTGTGGGGTATAGAGCAGTGGCAGGGTAAAGGTTAATAGGGACGAGATTTGGTCACACTGCCTATTCGCTCAAGGGACCAAGGAAGCTGGACAATAAAAGTGCTTTCAGTTGAATTTTTCTGCACTGATCACTGGCAATTTTAGAAGCCACAGATCTTCCCTACGCATTCTAGCAATGTATACATAGCAACTACATGGCCTATAATATTGTTTTTCTTTTTACAGGGAGTGATACGTCAAATGTCATCTCAGCAGAGTTTTGGCAAGATCCATCAGGTAAGTTACTGTAACTGGCTGACATTAAGTACTGCTCAGATTTCTAATATCTATGTATCTATATCGAATCATTTCTAGTATATCTGGCATTTTATTTCATTTACATTTTTTGTTCAAGTTCCTACCTTGCACATGACTTTTATATCTTACCCTTTCAATACAAGCAGGCACTTTAATTTCATTTACAAACTGAATGGATTGGGAACAGTTTACTCAGCCATCCTTAGTAAATGTTATGCTATAGTTCCAGGGGTACCCAGGGCACAAATAAGCACTCACCCCAAATCCCCCCCTAACTGGCCTTCAGGCTGGGCCCCCTTAGCCCATAACAAGGTTACAGATATATAGAAACATTGGGGTAACAGTCACCCCGCTATAGTTCCAGGGGTACCCAGGGCACAAATAAGCACTCACCCCAAATCCCCCCCTAACTGGCCTTCAGGCTGGGCCCCCTTAGCCCATAACAAGGTTACAGATATATAGAAACATTGGGGTAACAGTCACCCTGCTATAGTTCCAGGGGTACCCAGGGCACAAATAAGCACTCACCCCAAATCCCCCCCTAACTGGCCTTCAGGCTGGGCCCCCTTAGCCCATAACAAGGTTACAGATATATAGAAACATTGGGGTAACAGTCACCCTGCTATAGTTCCAGGGGTACCCAGGGCACAAATAAGCACTCACCCCAATTTCCCCCCTAACTGGCCTTCAGGCTGGGCCCCCTTAGCTCATAACAAGGTTACAGATATATAGAAACATTGGGGTAACAGTCACCCCGCTATAGTTCCAGGGGTACCCAGGGCACAAATAAGCACTCACCCCAAATCCCCCCTAACTGGCCTTCAGGCTGGGCCCCTTAGCCCATAACAAGGTTACAGATATATAGAAACATTGGGGTAACAGTCACCCTGCTATAGTTCCAGGGGTACCCAGGGCACAAATAAGCACTCACCCCAAATCCCCCCCCTAACTGGCCTTCAGGCTGGGCCCCCTTAGCCCATAACAAGGTTACAGATATATAGAAACATTGGGGTAACAGTCACCCTGCTATAGTTCCAGGGGTACCCAGGGCACAAATAAGCACTCACCCCAAATCCCCCCCTAACTGGCCTTCAGGCTGGGCCCCCTTAGCCCATAACAAGGTTACATATATATAGAAACATTGGGGTAACAGTCACCCTGCTATAGTTCCAGGGGTACCCAGGGCAAAAATAAGCAGTCACCCCAAAACTAACTTTGGGAGTCATTTATCAACAGTGGGCAAATTTGCACCTGGCCAGTAACCAGTCGCAACCAATTACATTTTTGTTTATATTGTTCTGAATCTGAGGTGTGAAAAATGCAGGGGCCAGTTAATCCCAATACAGATACCATTTAAAGCTCACACAAAGGTAAGCAGTCACAGAATTTAATGGGGGACCACACAAGAGGGGGCCACGGGCCACCAGTTGGACTGCACTGCCATAGGCTATTATCCAGGTGCAAGTTTGCCCAGTGCTAATAAATGTGCCCATCTGGACTAGTCCTGTGACTTTACAATTTTAATTTTGCTATAATGTACACAAATCCATTCAGGCACAATGTGCAGAGTGTCCGTTAACCAATTGCCATTTCATTTAAACCTTCCACTGGGTGTGTCGGCACATTTAAGCATTGCTATACACAGGGAACCAATCAGAATGCTGCATTTCATCCCAAAGCCTGGAAAACATATGCGCTTCACTTGCCTATATAGGGTAATAATCTTTAATCTGTCCTTCAGCTCTGTCCCCAGCTGATCTGGGTTCTGGCAATTGTAGTTCAGCAACAGCTTGAAAAATCAGCTATTGAGAGTGTATATATATATATTACTATATATATTGCAGAGGATTCAGCTCTTCTGCCATGCTAGCATTAACTTTACTGATCTGCTAACCATCTGTCGGAGGGCATTTTAAAGGGAAACTAAGGCACTTTGGGATGAATACACTCCCCAGTTGTGCACTTTTTATTGTGTATAGACAGCTGTTTCCCCCCTCTTGTGAGTTAATCTCAGTTGGATCAGCTCCAGACAGACAGTAACTGTGCTGGGCCCAGGGGCCGCCATTAAGCGGTGGGACAGAGAGAAGCCGGTTCTGTTATTATTATTATGGAGCAAGCGATGCACAGAGTCCAGATAGGAAAACCAGATGTGCTGAAACGGCGCTGATTTTTCCATCTCAATGCCTTGCCCTCCGGGGCTGGAAATAATATGTACACTTGTCTCCATGGCAAAACCTGCGCCAGCCCCGGGGGTGCTAAGTGCAACACGCAGAGACCCTTTATTCAGTCGCTCAGCGATGGGCCATCTGCCGCCCCGCTCTGTGCCACTTTATATTCAGGAACTGCCGCTAAATGTCGCTCTGTAATAAAAAGGCCGGCTTTGTATTCCGCCTGTGCTGCCGGCTCACCTTCACTTAAGGTCACTGCTTCGCTGAGCTGGAAGTGAAAAGGGTTTTTTTTCTGATAAACCTTTATATTTTCAGATGATGAAAAATGTCATTGTACTTTATAAAGGGGAAGTTAATTTCCTATGAATGGCCCCCTCACTGATACAGAGTATAGACCTCTTTCTGGCCTTTAAACACATATAGGGATGCCATATGCTCAGTATTTTACGAGCCGGGCCATCCAAGGCCTCCCATAATGCAGCTGGGCACCCCAGGCATTCCTGATAGGCCTAGTCATATCCAGGCATGCCCTGATCCATCCTACTTCTTCCCACTTGCCTGTAAACCATCCTTTTTATGGGCCCACTAAAGTGTCCATGATGATCACTGGAGGGTCCATGTGTGCTGGTTCTGATTCACCTTGCTAGGCTTGACATGTGTGCATCTGGGCAGGACTGGCAATGTGTGGATTCTGGCAAATGCCAGTGGGGTTGCTGAAAGATGCCATATTGGGCCTGTGGGGGGCAGTTTGGGCCTCTGTGTACTTGAAAGACCAGGGCCTGTTTTGAATCCCAGTCTTGACCTGATGTGCAATGAGGCCGTATGAGGGCTAATGTGCCGTTATACATTACTGTAATGTGCAAGCGCTGAGCAGGGTCAGACTGGGCCGCCGGGACATCAGGAAAATATCCGGTGGGCCCCAGTGGCCCGGACCCGACCCTATTGCTGCTTCCTCTGACCTACAATGTCCTCCCCTGACGCGTTTCACATACACGCGTTCAGGGGAGAACGTAGGACAGGGGCCCCAGCGGGTGGGGTTAGGGGTGCGCAGCGGGGGCCCCTGCGGGGTACGCGGCTGGAGAAGGCACCATGGGGGGTGTGGGGCCCCCGGGGCGGCAGCCTGGTGAGCCCTGCACCCCCAGATCCGACCCTGGCACTGAGCCCAGGGGGGGGAGTCAGACACTAGAAGCAACTTTGGTCATCAGGGATCTTCCATGCAGAATGACACCCCAATATTATTCCCTTTTTCTTTTATTCAAAAGCATGCTGCAGACTGCTGTGATTTTGGTACTGCCATGCAGCGTGCGTCTGAATGGCTAATTAGCCCTGCGGGATACACATAATTATATATTCAGTACTAAAGGCCCGAGATTGCAGCCCAACCCAAAAATAAACAATATTGTATATTTTTCTCAAGTGTGGACGTCCCAGGCCACAGACTGCTTTATATACAGTGCGTCTAGCAACAAAAGGCCCATGTTTACTAAACTGTGCACCAAAGGATTCTGCAGCCTTTAGTGAATAAATAGCTCTCGGGTAGGATTTGTGAGTTTAACCAAGAGAGCCAGTCGTGTTTACATTGCCCCCAGGCTGCTGCTGCTTCCTATGGATCCTCTCACTGCACTTTGATGCTGGGTACAAATGTTAATGCGGGTGATATTCATAAGCAGAACAAATATAGATTTTTAGCTCATTAAAGAGCTCAGTTCTAATAAATCTGCAGGATATTCAACCAATGTTACAGAGGCATGTTTATACTTTCTGTACCATAAGGGCAATCCCCTAAAACTCTATTAATTGAGCTTATATGTTACTGACAGACCTGGACTGGGATTCAAAATAGGCCCTGGCATTTCACATACACAGAGGCCCAAACAGCCCCCCCACCAGCCCAATAAATAGTGATTATTGATAGAGGGGAAGCCGGCTGTAAGCAGTAGGACCCAGGGGAAGCCGGCTGTAAGTATAGTAGTAGGCAGTAGGACCCAGGGGAAGCCGGCTGTAGGTATAGTAGTAGGCAGTAGGACCCAGGGGAAGCCGGCTGTAGGTATAGTAGTAGGCAGTAGGACCCAGGGGAAGCCGGCTGTAGGTATAGTAGTAGGCAGTAGGACCCAGGGGAAGCCGGCTGTAGGTATAGTAGTAGACAGTAGGACCCAGGGGAAGCCGGCTGTAGGTATAGTAGTAGGCAGTAGGACCCAGGGGAAGCCGGCTGTAGGTATAGTAGTAGGCAGTAGGACCCAGGGGAAGCCGGCTGTAGGTATAGTAGTATGCAGTAGGACCCAGGGGAAGCCGGCTGTAGGTATAGTAGTAGACAGTAGGACCCAGGGGAAGCCGGCTGTAGGTATAGTAGTAGGCAGTAGGACCCAGGGGAAGCCGGCTGTAGGTATAGTAGTAGACAGTAGGACCCAGGGGAAGCCGGCTGTAGGTATAGTAGTAGGCAGTAGGACCCAGGGGAAGCCGGCTGTAGGTATAGTAGTAGGCAGTAGGACCCAGGGGAAGCCGGCTGTAAGTATAGGAGTAGGCAGTAGGACCCAGGGGAAGCCGGCTGTAGGTATAGAGGTAGGCAGTAGGACCCAGGGGAAGCCGGCTGTAGGTATAGCAGTAGGCAGTAGGACCCAGGGGAAGCCGGCTGTAGGTATAGCCGTAGGCAGTAGGACCCAGGGGAAGCCGGCTGTAGGTATAGGCGTAGGCAGTAGGACCCAGGGGAAGCCGGCTGTAGGTATAGCCGCAGGCAGTAGGACCCAGGGGAAGCCGGCTGTAGGTATAGACGTAGGCAGTAGGACCCAGGGGAAGCCGGCTGTAGGTATAGCCGTAGGCAGTAGGACCCAGGGGAAGCCGGCTGTAGGTATAGCCGTAGGCAGTAGGACCCAGGGGAAGCCGGCTGTAGGTATAGCCGTAGGCAGTAGGACCCAGGGGAAGCCGGCTGTAGGTATAGCCGTAGGCAGTAGGACCCAGGGGAAGCCGGCTGTAGGTATAGACGTAGGCAGTAGGACCCAGGGGAAGCCGGCTGTAGGTATAGCCGTAGGCAGTAGGACCCAGGGGAAGCCGGCTGTAGGTATAGCAGTAGGCAGTAGGACCCAGGGGAAGCCGGCTGTAGGTATAGGAGTAGGCAGTAGGACCCAGGGGAAGCCGGCTGTAGGTATAGGAGTAGGCAGTAGGACCCAGGGGAAGCCGGCTGTAGGTATAGAAGTAGGCAGTAGGACCCAGGGGAAGCCGGCTGTAGGTATAGCAGTAGGCAGTAGGACCCAGGGGAAGCCGGCTGTAGGTATAGGGGAAGCCGGCTGTAGGTATAGAGGTAGGCAGTAGGACCCAGGGGAAGCCGGCTGTAGGTATAGCGGTAGGCAGTAGGACCCAGGGGAAGCCGGCTGTAGGTATAGCGGTAGGCAGTAGGACCCAGGGGAAGCCGGCTGTAGGTATAGAAGTAGGCAGTAGGACCCAGGGGAAGCCGGCTGTAGGTATAGAGGTAGGCAGTAGGACCCAGGGGAAGCCGGCTGTAGGTTTAGAAGTAGGCAGTAGGACCCAGGGGAAGCCGGCTGTAGGTATAGCGGTAGGCAGTAGGACCCAGGGGAAGCCGGCTGTAGGTATAGAGGTAGGCAGTAGGACCCGGGGGAAGCCGGCTGTAGGTATAGATGTAGGCAGTAGGACCCAGGGGAAGCCGGCTGTAGGTATAGAGGTAGGCAGTAGGACCCAGGGGAAGCAGGCTATAGGTATAGTAGTAGGCAGTAGGACCCAGGGGAAGGCGGCTGTAGGCATAGCCGTAGGCGGTAGGACCCAGGGGAAGGCGGCTGTAGGCATAGCCGTAGGCGGTAGGACCCAGGGGAAGGCGGCTGTAGGCATAGCCGTTGGCGGTAGGACCCAGGGGAAGGCGGCTGTAGGCATAGAAGTAGGCGGTAGGACCCAGGGGAAGCCGGCTGTAGGTATAGAAGTAGGCAGTAGGACCCAGGGGAAGCCGGCTGTAGGCATAGCCGTAGGCGGTAGGACCCAGGGGAAGGCGGCTGTAGGCATAGCCGTAGGCGGTAGGACCCAGGGGAAGGCGGCTGTAGGCATAGCAGTAGGCGGTAGGACCCAGGGGAAGGCGGCTGTAGGCATAGAAGTAGGCAGTAGGACCCAGGGGAAGCCGGCTGTAGGTATAGAGGTAGGCAGTAGGACCCAGGGGAAGCCGGCTGTAGGTATAGCGGTAGGCAGTAGGACCCAGGGGAAGCCGGCTGTAGGTATAGCGGTAGGCAGTAGGACCCAGGGGAAGCCGGCTGTAGGTATAGAAGTAGGCAGTAGGACCCAGGGGAAGCCGGCTGTAGGTATAGAGGTAGGCAGTAGGACCCAGGGGAAGCCGGCTGTAGGTTTAGAAGTAGGCAGTAGGACCCAGGGGAAGCCGGCTGTAGGTATAGCGGTAGGCAGTAGGACCCAGGGGAAGCCGGCTGTAGGTATAGAGGTAGGCAGTAGGACCCGGGGGAAGCCGGCTGTAGGTATAGATGTAGGCAGTAGGACCCAGGGGAAGCCGGCTGTAGGTATAGAGGTAGGCAGTAGGACCCAGGGGAAGCCGGCTATAGGTATAGTAGTAGGCAGTAGGACCCAGGGGAAGGCGGCTGTAGGCATAGCCGTAGGCGGTAGGACCCAGGGGAAGGCGGCTGTAGGCATAGCCGTAGGCGGTAGGACCCAGGGGAAGGCGGCTGTAGGCATAGCCGTTGGCGGTAGGACCCAGGGGAAGGCGGCTGTAGGCATAGAAGTAGGCGGTAGGACCCAGGGGAAGCCGGCTGTAGGTATAGAAGTAGGCAGTAGGACCCAGGGGAAGCCGGCTGTAGGCATAGCCGTAGGCGGTAGGACCCAGGGGAAGGCGGCTGTAGGCATAGCCGTAGGCGGTAGGACCCAGGGGAAGGCGGCTGTAGGCATAGCAGTAGGCGGTAGGACCCAGGGGAAGGCGGCTGTAGGCATAGAAGTAGGCAGTAGGACCCAGGGGAAGCCGGCTGTAGGTATAGAAGTAGGCGGTAGGACCCAGGGGAAAGCGGCTGTAGGTATAGAAGTAGGCAGTAGGACCCAGGGGAAGGCGGCTGTAGGCATAGCCGTAGGCAGTAGGACCCAGGGGAAGCCGGCTGTAGGCATAGCCGTAGGCAGTAGGACCCAGGGGAAGCCGGCTGTAGGCATAGCCGTAGGCAGTAGGACCCAGGGGAAGCCGGCTGTAGGTATAGTAGTAGGCAGTAGGACCCAGGGGAAGCCGGCTGTAGGTATAGAAGTAGGCAGTAGGACCCAGGGGAAGCCGGCTGTAGGTATAGAAGTAGGCAGTAGGACCCAGGGGAAGCCGGCTGTAGGTATAGAAGTAGGCAGTAGGACCCAGGGGAAGCCGGCTGTAGGTATAGAAGTAGGCAGTAGGACCCAGGGGAAGCCGGCTGTAGGCATAGCCGTAGGCAGTAGGACCCAGGGGAAGCCGGCTGTAGGCATAGCCGTAGGCAGTAGGACCCAGGGGAAGCCGGCTGTAGGCATAGCCGTAGGCAGTAGGACCCAGGGGAAGCCGGCTGTAGGTATAGCAGTAGGCAGTAGGACCCAGGGGAAGCCGGCTGTAGGTATAGAAGTAGGCAGTAGGACCCAGGGGAAGCCGGCTGTAGGTATAGAAGTAGGCAGTAGGACCCAGGGGAAGCCGTCTGTAGGTATAGAAGTAGGCAATAGGACCCAGGGGAAGCCGGCTGTAGGTATAGGAGTAGGCAATAGGACCCAAGGGAAGCCGGCTGTAGGTATAGAGGTAGGCAGTAGGACCCAGGGGAAGCCGGCTGTAGGTATAGCAGTAGGCAGTAGGACCCAGGGGAAGCCGGCTGTAGGTATAGCAGTAGGCAGTAGGACCCAGGGAAAGCCGGCTGTAGGTATAGAAGTAGGCAGTAGGACCCAGGGGAAGCCGGCTGTAGGTATAGAAGTAGGCAGTAGGACCCAGGGGAAGCCGGCTGTAGGTATAGCAGTAGGCAGTAGGACCCAGGGGAAGCCGGCTGTAGGTATAGGAGTAGGCAGTAGGACCCAGGGGAAGCCGGCTGTAGGTATAGGAGTAGGCAGTAGGACCCAGGGGAAGCCGGCTGTAGGTATAGGAGTAGGCAGTAGGACCCAGGGGAAGCCGGCTGTAGGTATAGAGTAGGCAGTAGGACCCAGGGGAAGCCGGCTGTAGGTATAGAAGTAGGCAGTAGGACCCAGGGGAAGCCGGCTGTAGGTATAGAAGTAGGCAGTAGGACCCAGGGGAAGCCGGCTGTAGGTATAGAAGTAGGCAGTAGGACCCAGGGGAAGCCGGCTGTAGGTATAGGAGTAGGCAGTAGGACCCAGGGGAAGCCGGCTGTAGGTATAGGAGTAGGCAGTAGGACCCAGGGGAAGCCGGCTGTAGGTATAGGAGTAGGCAGTAGGACCCAGGGGAAGCCGGCTGTAGGTATAGGAGTAGGCAGTAGGACCCAGGGGAAGCCGGCTGTAGGTATAGAAGTAGGCAGTAGGACCCAGGGGAAGCCGGCTGTAGGTATAGAGGTAGGCAGTAGGACCCAGGGGAAGCCGGCTGTAGGTATAGAAGTAGGCAGTAGGACCCAGGGGAAGCCGGCTGTAGGTATAGAAGTAGGCAGTAGGACCCAGGGGAAGCCGGCTGTAGGTATAGAAGTAGGCAGTAGGACCCAGGGGAAGCCGGCTGTAGGTATAGAAGTAGGCAGTAGGACCCAGGGGAAGCCGGCTGTAGGTATAGAAGTAGGCAGTAGGACCCAGGGGAAGCCGGCTGTAGGTATAGAAGTAGGCAGTAGGACCCAGGGGAAGCCGGCTGTAGGTATAGCAGTAGGCAGTAGGACCCAGGGGAAGCCGGCTGTAGGTATAGGAGTAGGCAGTAGGACCCAGGGAAAGCCGGCTGTAGGTATAGAAGTAGGCAGTAGGACCCAGGGGAAGCCGGCTGTAGGTATAGGAGTAGGCAGTAGGACCCAGGGGAAGCCGGCTGTAGGTATAGAAGTAGGCAGTAGGACCCAGGGGAAGCCGGCTGTAGGTATAGAAGTAGGCAGTAGGACCCAGGGGAAGCCGGCTGTAGGTATAGAAGTAGGCAGTAGGACCCAGGGGAAGCCGGCTGTAGGTATAGAAGTAGGCAGTAGGACCCAGGGGGAAGCCGGCTGTAGGTATAGAAGTAGGCAGTAGGACCCAGGGGAAGCCGGCTGTAGGTATAGAAGTAGGCAGTAGGACCCAGGGGAAGCCGGCGGTAGGAGAGAAGTAGGCAGTAGGACCCAGGGGAAGCCGGCTGTAGGTATAGAAGTAGGCAGTATAGGACCCAGGGAAAGCCGGCTGTAGGTATAGGAGTAGGCAGTAGGACCCAGGGAAAGCCGGCTGTAGGTATAGGAGTAGGCAGTAGGACCCAGGGAAAGCCGGCTGTAGGTATAGGAGTAGGCAGTAGGACCCAGGGAAAGCCGGCTGTAGGTATAGGAGTAGGCAGTAGGACCCAGGGAAAGCCGGCTGTAGGTATAGGAGTAGGCAGTAGGACCCAGGGAAAGCCGGCTGTAGGTATATAAGTAGGCAGTAGGACCCAGGGGAAGCCGGCTGTAGGTATAGGAGTAGGCAGTAGGACCCAGGGGAAGCCGGCTGTAGGTATAGGAGTAGGCAGTAGGACCCAGGGGAAGCCGGCTGTAGGTATAGAAGTAGGCAGTAGGACCCAGGGGAAGCCGGCTGTAGGTATAGAAGTAGGCAGTAGGACCCAGGGGAAGCCGGCTGTAGGTATAGGAGTAGGCAGTAGGACCCAGGGGAAGCCGGCTGTAGGTATAGAAGTAGGCAGTAGGACCCAGGGGAAGCCGGCTGTAGGTATAGGAGTAGGCAGTAGGACCCAGGGGAAGCCGGCTGTAGGTATAGCAGTAGGCAGTAGGACCCAGGGGAGGCCGACTGTAGGTATAGAGTAGGCAGTAGGACCCAGGGGAAGCCGGCTGTAGGTATAGAAGTAGGCAGTAGGACCCAGGGAAAGCCGGCTGTAGGTATAGAAGTAGGCAGTAGGACCCAGGGGAAGCCGGCTGTAGGTATAGAGTAGGAAGTAGGACCCAGGGGAAGCCGGCTGTAGGTATAGTAGTAGGCAGTAGGACCCAGGGGAAGCCGGCTGTAGGTATAGTAGTAGGCAGTAGGACCCAGGGGAAGCCGGCTGTAGGTATAGTAGTAGGCAGTAGGACCCAGGGGAAGCCGGCTGTAGGTATAGTAGTAGGCAGTAGGACCCAGGGGAAGCCGGCTGTAGGTATAGCAGTAGGCAGTAGGACCCAGGGGAAGCCGGCTGTAGGTATAGCAGTAGGCAGTAGGACCCAGGGGAAGCCGGCTGTAGGTATAGAAGTAGGCAGTAGGACCCAGGGGAAGCCGGCTGTAGGTATAGCAGTAGGCGGTAGGACCCAGGGGAAGCCGGCTGTAGGTATAGAAGTAGGCAGTAGGACCCAGGGGAAGCCGGCTGTAGGTATAGGAGTAGGCAGTAGGACCCAGGGGAAGCCGGCTGTAGGTATAGAAGTAGGCAGTAGGACCCAGGGGAAGCCGGCTGTAGGTATAGAAGTAGGCGGTAGGACCCAGGGGAAGCCGGCTGTAGGTATAGCAGTAGGCAGTAGGACCCAGGGGAAGCCGGCTGTAGGTATAGAAGTAGGCAGTAGGACCCAGGGGAAGCCGGCTGTAGGTATAGAAGTAGGCAGTAGGGCCCAGGGGAAGCCGGCTGTAGGATTAGAAGTAGGCAGTAGGACCCAGGGGAAGTCGTCTGTAGGTATAGCAGTAGGCAGTAGGGCCCAGGGGAAGCCGGCTGTAGGATTAGAAGTAGGCAGTAGGACCCAGGGGAAGCCGTCTGTAGGTATAGAAGTAGGCAGTAGGACCCAGGGGAAGCCGTCTGTAGGTATAGAAGTAGGCAGTAGGGCCCAGGGGAAGCCGGCTGTAGGATTAGAAGTAGGCAGTAGGACCCAGGGGAAGCCGGCTGTAGGATTAGAAGTAGGCAGTAGGACCCAGGGGAAGCCGGCTGTAGGTATAGAAGTAGGCAGTAGGACCCAGGGGAAGCCGGCTGTAGGTATAGAGGTAGGCAGTAGGACCCAGGGAAAGCCGGCTGTAGGTATAGAAGTAGGCAGTAGGACCCAGGGGAAGCCGGCTGTAGGTATAGTCGTAGGCACTAGGACCCAGGGGAAGCCGGCTGTAGGTATAGGAGTAGGCAGTAGGACCCAGGGGAAGCCGGCTGTAGGTATAGCAGTAGGCAGTAGGACCCAGGGGAAGCCGGCTGTAGGTATAGAAGTAGGCAGTAGGACCCAGGGGAAGCCGGCTGTAGGTATAGAAGTAGGCAGTAGGACCCAGGGGAAGCCGGCTGTAGGTATAGGAGTAGGCAGTAGGACCCAGGGGAAGCCGGCTGTAGGTATAGCAGTAGGCAGTAGGACCCAGGGGAGGCCGACTGTAGGTATAGAGTAGGCAGTAGGACCCAGGGGAAGCCGGCTGTAGGTATAGAAGTAGGCAGTAGGACCCAGGGAAAGCCGGCTGTAGGTATAGAAGTAGGCAGTAGGACCCAGGGGAAGCCGGCTGTAGGTATAGAAGTAGGAAGTAGGATCCAGGGGAAGCCGGCTGTAGGTATAGTAGTAGGCAGTAGGACCCAGGGGAAGCCGGCTGTAGGTATAGTGGTAGGCAGTAGGACCCAGGGGAAGCCGGCTGTAGGTATAGTAGTAGGCAGTAGGACCCAGGGGAAGCCGGCTGTAGGTATAGTAGTAGGCAGTAGGACCCAGGGGAAGCCGGCTGTAGGTATAGCAGTAGGCAGTAGGACCCAGGGGAAGCCGGCTGTAGGTATAGCAGTAGGCAGTAGGACCCAGGGGAAGCCGGCTGTAGGTATAGAAGTAGGCAGTAGGACCCAGGGGAAGCCGGCTGTAGGTATAGCAGTAGGCGGTAGGACCCAGGGGAAGCCGGCTGTAGGTATAGAAGTAGGCAGTAGGACCCAGGGGAAGCCGGCTGTAGGTATAGGAGTAGGCAGTAGGACCCAGGGGAAGCCGGCTG
Organism: Xenopus tropicalis; assembly: GCF_000004195.4. Classification (NCBI taxonomy): domain Eukaryota; kingdom Metazoa; phylum Chordata; class Amphibia; order Anura; family Pipidae; genus Xenopus; species Xenopus tropicalis. The sequence goes on along the minus strand of NC_030678.2, from coordinate 164,989,578 downwards.
TAGGTATAGAAGTAGGCAGTAGGACCCAGGGGAAGCCGGCTGTAGGTACAGAAGTAGGCGGTAGGACCCAGGGGAAGCCGGCTGTAGGTATAGCAGTAGGCAGTAGGACCCAGGGGAAGCCGGCTGTAGGTATAGAAGTAGGCAGTAGGACCCAGGGGAAGCCGGCTGTAGGTATAGAAGTAGGCAGTAGGGCCCAGGGGAAGCCGGCTGTAGGTATAGAAGTAGGCAGTAGGACCCAGGGGAAGTCGTCTGTAGGTATAGAAGTAGGCAGTAGGGCCCAGGGGAAGCCGGCTGTAGGATTAGAAGTAGGCAGTAGGACCCAGGGGAAGTCGTCTGTAGGTATAGAAGTAGGCAGTAGGGCCCAGGGGAAGCCGGCTGTAGGATTAGAAGTAGGCAGTAGGACCCAGGGGAAGCCGTCTGTAGGTATAGAAGTAGGCAGTAGGACCCAGGGGAAGCCGTCTGTAGGTATAGAAGTAGGCAGTAGGACCCAGGGGAAGCCGGCTGTAGGATTAGAAGTAGGCAGTAGGACCCAGGGGAAGCCGGCTGTAGGATTAGAAGTAGGCAGTAGGACCCAGGGGAAGCCGGCTGTAGGTATAGAAGTAGGCAGTAGGACCCAGGGGAAGCCGGCTGTAGGTATAGAGGTAGGCAGTAGGACCCAGGGAAAGCCGGCTGTAGGTATAGAAGTAGGCAGTAGGACCCAGGGGAAGCCGGCTGTAGGTATAGTCGTAGGCACTAGGACCCAGGGGAAGCCGGCTGTAGGTATAGGAGTAGGCAGTAGGACCCAGGGGAAGCCGGCTGTAGGTATAGAAGTAGGCAGTAGGACCCAGGGGAAGCCGGCTGTAGGTATAGAAGTAGGCAGTAGGACCCAGGGGAAGCCGGCTGTAGGTATAGAAGTAGGTAGTAGGACCCAGGGGAAGCCGTCTGTAGGTATAGAAGTAGGCAGTAGGGCCCAGGGGAAGCCGGCTGTAGGATTAGAAGTAGGCAGTAGGACCCAGGGGAAGCCGTCTGTAGGTATAGGAGTAGGCAGTAGGACCCAGGGGAAGCCGGCTGTAGGTATAGAAGTAGGCAGTAGGGCCCAGGGGAAGCCGGCTGTAGGATTAGAGTAGGCAGTAGGACCCAGGGGAAGCCGGCTGTAGGTAAAGAAGTAGGCAGTAGGACCCAGGGGAAGCCGGCTGTAGGTATAGAAGTAGGCAGTAGGACCCAGGGGAAGCCGGCTGTAGGTATAGAAGTAGGCAGTAGGACCCAGGGAAAGCCGGCTGTAGGTATAGAAGTAGGCAGTAGGACCCAGGGGAAGCCGGCTGTAGGTATAGTCGTAGGCAGTAGGACCCAGGGGAAGCCGGCTGTAGGTATAGGAGTAGGCAGTAGGACCCAGGGGAAGCCGGCTGTAGGTATAGGAGTAGGCAGTAGGACCCAGGGGAAGCCGGCTGTAGGTATAGAAGTAGGCAGTAGGACCCAGGGGAAGCCGGCTGTAGGTAGAGCGCTGCACATTCCTCCCATTCCTGGCTGCTGCTGGCGGCTCCGGGCAGTACGTTGCTGTTGCTGCTGCACATCATGTCCCATGCAGGGGGCTCAGCCTCCGCTCCTGGGGGGCAGTGAGGGGCAGTGAGGGGCTGCCCGGCGGCCGGACCGTAGGGAGTGTATATGAGCAGGAGCTGTAGGTGAGTGTCCCTTTGTGTGCGGGGCGGAGGGGAGGGCAGGGGCTGGGGGGCACTGAGCCGCACTGAGCGGGGAGCTGGGAATGGACTGGCACAGGGCACTTAGGGCTCTACCCCGGGGGGAACCAGCCGAACCAGTAACCCGGGGGGGGCACACTTTCCTACTCGCATCCCTGGCCCTATGGGCACTGCCACTTTGCTCTGTGCTGCCCACTGGAACTGACTCTCCAGCTGTTACTGCACTACATGCTGCTGTGGGGGCTATAGTTCAACAACATCTGGAGATCCATGCCAGACCCAGGGGCTTCCATTCACAATGGCTACTTCCCTGTACAGTAAGTGATTTTGTTGCCAAATGGCCACATAACTCTCCAGCCAACCTGTGGCCTTCGCAGCTCCCATATCCCCTGACACCTGATGGTTGCGGAGAGTTGTAGTTCAGAAATAGCTCAGAGGGGAGAGAGCTTTAATAACAAATAACAGTACTGAAAGGTATAATTGTATGTTTAGGTTTCATGTAAGCACATGATGGCTTGGGGTGGGCTTTATTTTTATTATCCAGGCACCCCCCTATGGAATGGGCTTGTACACTCAGTTAACTGTGTCACTGCCTTATAAAAGCACAGGAGCAGCCGCCACTGCCCCCATTGGCTGCCAAGCATTCAGGCTTCTCTGGGGTTCCCGTGGTTTCTCCGTGGCCCCTGGATTTGTGATGTTAGTGGGACCAGATCGCTTGGCAGCAAAGCAGCAAATCCGCTAAGTGGGGCACACAGTGAGTACATTCTGCCCTAGTGACATGTGGCAGTTTCTCATAATGCTGAATGAGGGCCAGCTGTGGTCCTGTTAGCCATAAAGCTATACACTAGTGTAGGTAATTAATGTCTTTATACTGTGAAGCTTCTGGTTGGTCCTGTAACTTTTGTTACACTGTATTCCAGGTACACTGGCTGGGGGGGGGGGGTCCAGGTTGGGTTACCCCACTTTCACAGATCGACCTAAGTAGAACTGATACTGCAGGTATAGTATTATTACTATAGTATTAATATGGTGCTGATACTTTTTAAAGTGGTAGAGCACTCATCATTTATTCAGAGATGCTGGTTTAAGGGTTTACTTCCCCTTGCAATCTGATCTCATGCAGGCACAGTGTGTGAGTGCCTTTGAACAGCAAATTGGATGAATCTGTGCTTTTTCCCTGTGTTGTTGGAGCCAGAATGCCCCTCATGTAGCAGCTTGTCTGACTCCATTGTGGCTGTTCGGTGCTCCCTAAGGTTGGAGGGTGCGCTGGGGACTTTGCGAGGGGGTTGTGCGTCTGTGCTAGGAACACAGGGAAAGGAAGGAAGGGAGAGAGAGAGGCAGGAGGGGACAGGATGTGAAAACGGAGGGGGGGAACATTGTAAAATTACCCTTCAGTGTTGGCTTGGCACTGGTGGGGTCTGTTGGAGGTGGGGGGAAGAGAAACCAAAGGAGCAGCTTTTAAAGGGAAACTGGTATTTTCCAGAAGTGTTGGGTTTATTTTCTTCCCATAAAAACAAAACTATAAAGCATTGTAAGGCATTAAGGTGATACCTGAATGTAACTTCAGTGGGATGTGGTCCAGTTACCCATAGCAACCAGCCACCAGTTGTGGGCGCATTTTGCAGTTAGATAAATTGGTAGCTTGGTATAATTGCTTCTGCGCTGATCCAACTGGATAGCCCCCCTGAGACCAAAATCACCCCCAGTTCCTGGTGGAAATTGTGTAAAGGCGACATAGGGAATGATTTTCATGGGATTTGCAGTTAGGAATGGAATGATAATACCTGGGGGCATTTACACGAGGCAGCATTTTTAGTGCAGATATTGGTGGGCAGAATGCCCAAAATCAATGTGCCAAGTCTTAACCTGGCATTCATTATCTTGTCTCTTAATGGGGTATAACTTTTATTTGTAACAAAAACTCATTAAGTTGGTATTTTGTTAATGCAGTGACACTTTGCCTTGGTATAAGGTGCTTGTATGTGGCCAACCTGAGCTTTATCCGGCTGGTGTAGGGCAATGTGAGGTGCCACACATGCCCAGATAGTCGGGTAATAAGGTGAAAAAATGACATTTTCTTTTGCTTTCTTGGTGCTTTACAGTTACCTGGGCAGTGGGGAAGCAGTTGTGCCCGACATTGCCCTGTTCTGGTTGGTATTTAAGTGCATTTTTATGCATATGAGGTAAACAGAGCCAGACGCATTCCACGGGGGGGCTCATTAGCATGTCTGCAGCGCCAATGTCCCGACTTGTCTGTCGTCTGCCACAGAAACAAAACGGCTCCTCATTATTTCCACTGGAAAAGCTTCTTTGTGCAACTATTCCAGCGCGCTGCCGTTGGAGTGTTTGCTTTGGGGGGGCAATGGAATTATTGGGAGAAAAAGAAATACACCCTGGAGTTACCTAATTGCTCCTTTTGCTGGGGTTCTGTTTCATGTTTTGACTAACGGGCACTGTGTTAGTTTCTGTCACTTTAGTTTAGTGTTCATATATTTAGGCAATGCTGCCCCATTACAGGCTCTAATCCCCCCTAGGCATTGGCTAGCCTTACGATATAAGCCAGGGATCCCCAACCTTTCTTTCTTATGAGCCACAGTCAAATGTAAAAAGACTTGGGGAGCAACACAAGCACCATAAAAGTTCATGGAGGAGCCAAATAAGGGCTGTGATTGGCTATTAGGGGCCTCTATGCACCCTATCAGCTTACAGGGGCTTTATTTGGTAGGAAATCTTGTTTTTATTCAACCAAAACTTGCCCCCAAGTCAGGAATTCAAAAATAACTCCCTGGTTTGGGGGCACTGAGAGCAACATCCAAGGGGTTGGGGAGCAACATGTTACCCCCGAGCCACTGGTTGGGGATCACTGATAAAGGGGTACTCCCCACAACCCCAGTTCGCCCGCGTCTTTGTATGGTCTTACAATGTCTTCTATTACAGTAAGTTGGCAAAACATGTACATTTTCTAGTGGGCAGATAAAAGCCACTGACTTGGTTCCTCCAGGCCAAGTCGGCAGTTTATCGGAAGGTTCTGTTCTATCAATATTTGGCTGGAAATTGGGCAGATATTAACCAGGCAGGTTTAAAAAGCTGTTGGGTAAGGAAAGCATTTGTACACTCATATGGTCCTCTCCTAACAGGTCTCCTAAGGCCCCATTATGATATGATTGTTGTCCCAGAGGCCCAATTCTGCCCACTGTGTTAGTGGTCAAATCAGGTAAAGGCCATTTGGATGTCAGCATGTATGCCCAGCGTTATGCTTCATTTAACTTGTAGTAGATCCTATTAAGGTAGCCACATACTGGACAATTATATAATTATAGATATTGGACCGTTCCTCATCTGCCAGTGCACCTAGAACTGGCCCCAGGGCATTGGCTGAGGAAACTTTCAGACCTGACTGATCGAGGAACCAACTAATATCCATGGTACAAAGGTATTGTTTGGAATCATCTGCCTAATCAGAAACCATATTTCATACATACATAGCGTTTAGCCTTCTACATCGAAGGGCCAAGGGTTGTGGAAACGGTGACTGTGGTCCAGTTTAGTTTATCTAGTATATATATCCCTAAGGGTGAAGACACACAGAGCTACTACATGAGCTCTGCGTGTGTTTTAGTAGAAGCAATTCTCAGTATTGTCTATGGCAGGGTATTTTCTGGCATTTAGTAGCCGTGAAAAAGTAGCTGCTACTAGTAGCTCTGTGTGTCTTCACCATAAAAGTTCATGTATGTTTCAGGCAGCAGGTAGAACTGATTTGCCCTTGATGATGCAAACCGGTAGATGACAGAAATTTACAGTGCAAACCCCTAGACAGAAGTCATAAAGGAGAACTTAAGGCTTTGTATGGGGTAGGGACGACCAACAGGAAAAGAGGAAAGCATTACGCTCATTCTCACTACTGAATGGCACCCATTGTTCTTGTTCAGCATGACCCTCCCACTGGGTATGAAACGCGCAAGGTGATTTAATTGCGCATGAAATGCGCAAGATGATTTTATTGAGCTTGAAATGCGTCAGACAGTGTTCTCCTTTCCTGTAGTCTGCTTGCCATATGTGCTGGTAACATAGAGAGGTAACACCGTGCTGTTATATGCTGAGCCTACACATCTGTTGCCCTTAGAAATGCAGAGCCTAGGGCTCCGCCAGGTTCCTTCTTCTGGTTATACATTGGGGGCTTTGTTTTTCATTGCTGAGCCCCCCTGCGAGCCCCCTTTATATTACGGGCATTTTCCAGGAGAGACAGGGGAAGTGCTTTATGAAATTCCATTGGTGGAACACACTTAGGACACTTAGGACAGACAGTTGTACCAAGTTTCCCTTTGGTTTCCTGAAGCAGTAAGAGAGGGAGACCGCTGTAAAGTGAAGCTGTAGTGCTGCACTATTTAGCTACTTTAAAGGGCAACTAAAGGCTTATGCCTGGGCTGCAAGTACAGGTATAGGACCCATTATCCAGAATGCTCGGGACCAAAGGTATTCCGGATAAGGGGTCTTTCCGTTATTTGGATCTCAATACCTTAAGTCTACTAAAAAATCAATAAAACATTAATTAAACCCAATAGGATTGTTTTGCATCCAATAAGGGGTAATTATATCTTAGTTGGGATCAAGTACAGGTACTGTTTTATTATTACAGAGAAAAGGGAATCATTTAACCATTAAATAAACCCAATAGGGCTGTTCTGCCCCAATAAGGGGTAATTATATCTTAGTTGGGATCAAGTACAGGTACTGTTTTATTATTACAGAGAAAAGGGAATCATTTAACCATTAAATAAACCCAATAGGGCTGTTCTGCCCCCAATAAGGGGTAATTATATCTTAGTTGGGATCAAGTACAGGTACTGTTTTATTATTACAGAGAAATGGGAATCATTTAACCATTAAATAAACCCAATAGGGCTGTTCTGCCCCCAATAAGGGGTAATTATATCTTAGTTGGGATCAAGTACAGGTACTGTTTTATTTCTTCATAGAAAAAGTAAATCAGTTTTAAAATTCTGAATTATTTGATTAAAATGGAGTCTATGGGAGACAGGCTTTCCGTAATTCGGAGCTTTCTGGATAACGGGTTTCCAGATAAGGGGTCCGATACCTGTACCAGTTCAGAGATAAAGCAACAACATGAGACAATGATCTATGCCAAGTTATGGCTCTAGCCTGTACCCACAGTATTTAATTTGGAAGAATTTCTCAGATTTTATTTGCTTTTTAAATTAACGGACTGGGGGTGTTAAACATATTGGCACCTCCTAATGACGTAGCCTTTCCTTCCCCTTTAAAGGGTTGTTTCCTTTCAGTATGATGTAGAGAGTGACATTCTGAGACAATTTGCAATTAGTCTTCATTTTTTATTATTTTTAGTTTTTCTAATTATTCCATTTTATTATTATTAACATTTATTTATAAAGCGCCAACATATCCCGCAGCGCTGTACAATAAGTGGGTTTCATACATTGGGCATACAGAGTAACATATAAAGCAATCAGTAACCGATACAGGAGGGGAAGGGAGCCCTGCCCAAAAGAGCTTACACTCTACAAGGAATTACTGCATTTCATACATTGGGCATACAGAGTAACATATAAAGCAATCAGTAACCGATACAGGAGGGGAAGGGAGCCCTGCCCAAAAGAGCTTACACTCTACAAGGAATTACTGCATTTCATACATTGGGCATACAGAGTAACATATAAAGCAATCAGTAACCGATACAGGGGGGGAAGGGAGCCCTGCCCAAAAGAGCTTACACTCTACAAGGAATTACTGCATTTCATACATTGGACATACAGAGTAACATATAAAGCAATCAATAACCGATACAGGAGGTGAAGAGAGCCCTGCCCAAAAGAGCTTACACTCTACAAGAGTTTCAGTTCAGGAGCTCTCCAGTTTGGAGTTTCAGCAGCTATTTGGTTGCTAGGGTCAAAGTTACCTTAGCAACCAGAGAGGTGGTTTGGATGAGAGGCTGGTATATGAATAGCAGAGGGCCTAAATAGAAAAGAAAGTTAAAAAAGTGACAATAACAATGAAACTGGAGCCTCACAGAGCAATAGTTTTTTCGCTGCCGGGGTCAGTGACCCCCATTTAAAAACTGCAAAGAGCTGGAAGCACCGGAGGAAATTGCAGAAACAAACGCTCATGATTATGAGCCCTAACCCTTCAGTTTGTGTGCATCCTATGCCGGGAATGGGTTAATTCATTTAATATCCAAGGCATTCTGCGCACGTTCTTTTGTTTGGCTGTAAATGTAAGCTCCCCAGAGACATTTGTGGGCGTACTGCCCCTTTAAAAATGCCTCTCGAGCCTGAGAAAATGCTTTCGGGGATATATTTAGTATCCTGGGAGCAGCTAGAAAAAGAAAGTGCGACCCGGTACAGTGAGAGATATGTGCCCCGGCCCTTGGAAATACATGGCATGCTGGCACTGGGGATAGAGACCTGCAGGGAATGAGAGATGGAATGAACATGTTTATCTTTAGTAGAACCCATTGCCCCCGGCTTATATGTAGGAAGCTTTATCTTGCTTAAAGGGGAAGTAGAGTTTTCCTAAACTATTTCAGTAGGATTTATAGACAGCCCCTTAACTGAAGTAATTACACTAATGACCTTTCATCATCATTTTCTCAGGGGCAGCCCTCTATAAAAATAAACAATAATAATAACAAAGTTTCCGCCTGGTCAGCTTGAGGGATATCAGCCAATCGGCAGAGAGGGTTTTACCGGGTCTGCTGTTTAAAAGCAAAGATCTAATTGGTAGTTGACTTCAGGGTAGGCTTGAAAGAGTGATGGGCCAGCTGCCCTTTTCTTCCCGTTGACCTCTAGAGCATTGATAAATGGAAACATGCTTGTAATGCAGCCCCTGGCAAATCTCTTAGTTTGCTCACAGACTAAATCCCATTGTTTGGTTTGACTTGCAACGTGGGTTCTACATAGTAAAGTAAGCTGATAATAAAGTGGGATCAGGTTATTGCCCACATATTCTTCCCAGTTATTCCCACAGCCCCAGTCCCTTCCCAGAGGCTATTATCCCCCCACTGCTACTATAGGCACGATCTCTCCCTACTATACCTGCTATCCCACAGCCCCAGTCCCTTCCCAGAGGCTATTATCCCCCCACTGCTACTATAGGCACCATCTCTCCCTACTATACCTGCTATCCCACAGCCCCAGTCCCTTCCCAGAGGCTATTATCCCCCCACTGCTACTATAGGCACCATCTCTCCCTACTATACCTGCTATCCCACAGCCCCAGTCCCTTCCCAGAGGCTATTATCCCCCCACTGCTACTATAGGCACCATCTCTCCCTACTATACCTGCTATCCCACAGCCCCAGTCCCTTCCCAGAGGCTATTATCCCCCCACTGCTACTATAGGCACCATCTCTCCCTACTATACCTGCTATCCCACAGCCCCAGTCCCTTCCCAGAGGCTATTATCCCCCCACTGCTACTATAGGCACCATCTCTCCCTACTATACCTGCTATCCCACAGCCCCAGTCCCTTCCCAGAGGCTATTATCCCCCCACTGCTACTATAGGCACCATCTCTCCCTACTATACCTGCTATCCCACAGCCCCAGTCCCTTCCCAGAGGCTATTATCCCCCCACTGCTACTATAGGCACCATCTCTCCCTACTATACCTGCTATTCCACAGCCCCAGTCCCTTCCCAGAGGCTATTATCCCCCCACTGTTACTATAGGCACCATCTCTCCCTACTATACCTTCTATCCCACAGCCCCAGTACCTTCCCAGAGGCTATTATCCCCCCACTGCTACTATAGGCACCATCTCTCCCTACTATACCTGCTATCCCACAGCCCCAGTCCCTTCCCAGAGGCTATTATCCCCCCACTGTTACTATAGGCACCATCTCTCCCTACTATACCTGCTATCCCACAGCCCCAGTCCCTTCCCAGAGGCTATTATCCCCCCACTGCTACTATAGGCACCATCTCTCCCTACTATACCTGCTATCCCACAGCCCCAGTCCCTTCCCAGAGGCTATTATCCCACTGCTACTATAGGCACCATCTCTCCCTACTATACCTGCTATCCCACAGCCCCAGTCCCTTCCCAGAAGCTATTATCCCCCCACTGCTACTATAGGCACCATCTCTCCCTACTATACCTGCTATCCCACAGCCCCAGACCCTTCCCAGAGGCTATTATCCCACTGCTACTATAGGCACCATCTCTCCCTACTATACCTGCTATCCCACAGCCCCAGTCCCTTCCCAGAGGCTATTATCCCCCCACTGCTACTATAGGCACCATCTCTCCCTACTATACCTGCTATCCCACAGCCCCAGTCCCTTCCCAGAGGCTATTATCCCCCCAATGCTACTATAGGCACCATCTCTCCCTACTATACCTGCTATCCACAGCCCCAGTCCCTTCCCAGAGGCTATTATCCCCCCACTGCTACTATAGGCACCATCTCTCCCTACTATACCTGCTATCCCACAGCCCCAGTCCCTTCCCAGAGGCTATTATCCCCCCACTGCTACTATAGGCACCATCTCTCCCTACTATACCTGCTATCCCACAGCCCCAGTCCCTTCCCAGAGGCTATTATCCCCCCACTGCTACTATAGGCACCATCTCTCCCTACTATACCTGCTATCCCACAGCCCCAGTCCCTTCCCAGAGGCTATTATCCTCCCACTGCTACTATAGGCACCATCTCTCCCTACTATACCTGCTATCCCACAGCCCCAGTCCCTTCCCAGAGGCTAAAATGTTCCTTTATTTATGATATCCTATACAGAAATGTCCTTCACATGCAGACAAAACAAAACTCTACCAGGAAAGTAAAAATAAAAGAAAGGGGTGAGGGTCTTGCTTATTGCCAGGGAGGTTCTTGGGCTGTAACTACTGCCTCAAAGTAAAGTTATGCTAAAAATACATCCCCCCCGACCGTGTCTGATTGATCTTGCAGCAAATGGTTGTGGGAAGTAATTAATGTGGCTTGTGCAAAGGAAGTGTTTCCAGCTGAGACTGCCACAATCCGCCTGAGAATTTATTTGCAAATACTAAAGGGGCAAATTGGCCTATTTTTAATCCGGGTTTAACTTGAATTTATTTTCCCATATACGTTTTCCATCCGGTATTACACACTTGTCGGAAGGGACCGCTGCGTGCTGTATTTTTATCCGTTGAAATCAAACCTGATGGTGTCTGACAGACTTTTCTTTCTCATTGAAATGCACAGACTGTCAGATGTAGTTGCAGGAACAGAACCCACCTCCCGACTTTATCTGATGCGACTTTACATTACAGCTATGGGGATCTGATTTTGTCGGATCCTACAAAATCTTGTGCTGTTGCGTGGCAAGATCAGATAAAGTCTGTCTCACAGAATCCGATCCAAATCTCCTGTGGAGTTTAGCTTTAAGTACAGTTTGGGGACATAGCTCAGCACTCTACATCTTTTTCAGCATCTGATTATTTCATAGATCAATTAATAAAATGATGATGCCATGTAATATTCTTTGGATACAACGGCAGCCTTGGAGAGCCATGTCCCTCCTCTCCTTATTTGCTTTGGACAGCCAGCCATGTTGTGCTCGGAACATTTTGAAAAGTGGTTTCCATATTTTTGGCAAGCGGAAAGCCGAGAATATGCTACGTATGCTTAAAAATGCTCCTACCTACGCTTCGGTTCAGGCATATGTAGCCGATATCTGGAAAATGCAAAGTCTTGCTTTTTTTCGGTGATATCGGCTACATGTACCTGCACCTGAGCGTATTCAATGGTTTGGGTGCAGGTACAGGTAAGATGATTTTCAAGCGTAGGAGGGTATTCTCGGCAAGTGCTTTTCAGCTTGGCAAGAATACGCTCCGAGTGGCATTAGGCTAATGCCACAGGTAGCGTATTCTCGGCAAGCCGAAAAACGCTTGCCAAGTATATGCTACATATGCTTCAAAATCCTCTGAAAAATGCTTGCAGAGAATCCGCCCCGCTACTGTAAAATCCTCCTGAATACGCTCAGGTGAAGGCACACGTAATTCTGCCTGAAACTGCATATTCAGTGCTGCCCGGTGCAGGCAGATATAGAAGTTTTTTCAAGCATAGGGGCATATTCTCTTTTTCAGCTTGCCAAGAAACTCCATCTGGCATTAGCCTTAAGGGTTCCTACAGACAAGCGTTTCTTGTGCACAGGAAGAAATGCATCAGTTTCTTTCTTATTGGGGCTGTACTAACACAGGAGCATGTAAGCCAGTGATCCCCAACTATTGGCTATGGGGCATGTTGCACATGTTGCTCCCCAAACCCTTAGATGTTGCTCCCAGTGGCCTCAAAGTTGGTGCTTATTTTTTAACTGGTTAGGAGGCAAGTTTTGGTTGAATAAAAACCCAGTGTAATGCCAAACAGAGCCTTCTGTAGGATGTAAGTCCCCATAGGGGCTATTAAATAGGCAATTACAGCTTTTATTGGCACCCCCAGAAAGTTTTTTCATGTTTGTGTTGCTCCCCAACACTTTTTCCATTGAATGTGGCTCACTGGTATAAAATGTTGGGGATCCCTGATGTAAGCACTAAACGCAGGTGGAACGCAGCCCCTAAAGATATGAGATGGCAACCCTAGTCACAGGAGGGATAACATTTATCCAGGGGCCAAACATAAAGTTGAATACAGTTACCCTATTTTGCCTCCTAGGCACCCACATAAAAAGCACAATCTCCCGCTCTCTGTAGTTGGCTCCTGGATTAATGTTAACCTCAGTTATTACAAATAATTGAAACTTACTCAAATATTCCCCAAAAAAATCATGCTTACAGAGCAATTAGGGTAGGGTGTAACAGTGCATGGTCATGGCATGGCAAAGATATTAAATATTTGGGCATGGGTCTGTGCCCACTACCACTACCCAAATGCCTCCCATGCCCACACTAACAGCCCTCACTATGGGTTAAATTGCACATTAAGTTTTATAGAAGCAGCAATTTTGGACTCTTTTTTTCCACTAAGATTTCAGACCGTTGTACATTTAGGCAAAACATTGTTGAAATCATTGAAACCTTTTGATGTCTTGCCCAGAATGGCAACTATTTTAGGCAAATATAAATGGGAATTAATAAGATAATATCTGTTGTCATTTTGATTTATGAGTTTGATCCCTCCACTTTCCATCTGCTGATTATATATAACATCACAGATATCTGCACCCCGAGGGGCATAATTACAAAGGAGTGTAATATATTTTGTGCCAAAAAAATCAGCATTAACGAAATTGTGTACTTATAAAGCTTCATTCTTGTCCTTATTAAAATTTTATGATATGCTCCCAAGTCTCTAGTATATAAATGAGATTCATTTATGAAGCTCCAAAGTACTCAATGGCTATTGGACTTTAACAAATCAATATAAATCTAGAGGAGGGATGGTCAGACTTGCCACTTTAGTTGCTACAGAACTTCGGGGTAATGGCCCAGGGGTAAATGGTGCCCCTTATGCAAAGTTGGATGCCACCCAATTTTTTGTACTGATGTTTGTAGTCAGCTGCTCTTTTGTCTTATGTTTTGGTGACCAGATCATTTGATCACCATAAAGATCTTACAACAATCCTGCACACAGGACACACAGTGTATGGATTGGTGCCAGTGCTCTGGAAATGGGTGAATCGGGCAACTTACGTGCTTTGCACCTCCCATAAATAGAGGACCCGCGCTCATATGTTGGTAGCTTCTCACTATATTGCTCGAGTTTAGGGCCCTCATTGTCTTCTTCATCATGATATTGTCCATGTGATGTTTGCGACCCTGAGGACGCACACACTTATATGTTGGTAGCTCTTTCCCATTTTGCTGGAGCTGGGTCCTCATTGCCTTCTATATCACGGTATTGTCCATATGATGTTCTTGTCCCTGAGATTCTTATCTTGCTGGCTGGTTGACCCTTTGTGGGCCTTCTTGAGGGACCTCTACATACAGGACTAAGGATCCAAACATTTGAAAAAACTCATTTAACTCATAAAAGTGTTGCCTAACAAAACAACAACCTTAATTGGCTCCATGTTTTTTTCCCATTTCCATGTTAATTATAAGAGCCTCTGTGAAAGTTGCGATGAACATAATAGGTTTGCATTACGACTGTAATGAGCCCAGTTACAACGCTTTTCTCTATACAGAAAATATAGCTGCAGTAATTGCACAATTAAGGCCCTAGTCTCGCACTAGCTCAGAATATAATTGCCTGTTATGTAACCGTCGACTTCGGATCCCTGTTCATTGCTTAGGCTCTGCTGCCACAAAATGAGAAAATAGCAGTGTTTTTACATTATATAATAATAATTCTCTTTATGAAGCTTCAGCCATTCTTGCCCACCAGTGAGGAAGTTTGTAGGTTTTGTGTCAGATGGGTATAGAGATGAAGGGACACTGGAATGGAACCCACACCTCTCTCTTTTCCTGTTTTATCCATGTGATTGGTTGGCTGACTAGTAGCCATGTTGCACATTAGCTCTGCATGCTCCTACCCATGATTGACAGCTTTTTCTTGCATACATACAGAACATATAGACAACATAGCTCTTTATACTTATTTACACTAATTTATGTAACGTTATAAATACAAATCGGTTTTGGGTGTTTTTGTAGTGAAGAGAGAAAGCTGATATTCCCTTTTTTGCATTTTTTTACAGAAACGCAGTTGCCTGGATTCCTACCTCAGGATTTACTCAGGATATCAGAGGTGGAAATGCGAGGATCTGAAGATGTTGCTACAGGAACAGTGCTACAAAGGCTAATCCAAGAGCAGCTACGTTATGGCAACCCAAACGAGAATATGAACTTCCTGGCTATCCAGCACCAGGCCACGGGGAGTGCAGGACCGACCAATATTGCCACCAATACTGTTTCATCCACGGAGAATATCCCTCAAGAAGACCCACAAATGGTCAACCAGTCAGCAAGGCAAGAACCTCAGGGGCAAGAACATCACGTGGACAATACAGTGATGGAGAAGACCATGAGGACCCCTCAGCTCCAGCAAAATAGTGAGGAGTTACCAACATACGAAGAAGCCAAGGCTCAGTCCCAGTTTTTCAGGGGCCAACAGCTGGCGCCTGTTACTTCTGGTTATTGCGTTGCAGGACTGGTGGCAAATCACAAATCCAAAACCGAGGGGAGGCCAACTGTAAGCCGGGCGAGCAGCGGCCAGGCTCACCAAGATGAAGCACTTAAAGAGCTCAAGCAGGGTCACGTTCGCTCTATGAGTGAGAGGATTATGTTGTCCCTGGAGAGGAACGGAGCTAAGCAGCACCCTTCTACCTCAGGTAGCATCAAGGGACTTAGAAACGGAGCTCCATCACCGGTCCAGCCCCCGGCAAAAGAGATGGAGCAGAGAGGGCCCCCTCCAGACTATCCCTCCAAGGTGAAGCAGATAGTCAGTCCCATGAACAAAATGCAAGAACAGGTTCATTATTACAATGAACAGCAACACCCTGGGGCTCAGGATGTAAGTAAGCCATTTCTAACCATACAGCCAGCCAGGAGTGAGGTCCTGCGATACCAGCACCCTCCCGAGTATAATATAACCAGGTAACTTCATAATCTGTTTGTCCCTTTGCTTGTGCCGTTACGTTTTTCATATTTCATGTTGAATAGACTGCATGGTGCTGATAAGTAACATATAGTATTTCATTGTATATCGTTACGTCACTGGCAGGTATGTTCCTGGTACATTGGGCTGCTGTATGGGTTGAGATATAGAGAACCTGTAAGACACGAGTCCCCCTCGTGTGTCCCCGGCTCAAACAGTGCTGCTACTGAAGTAGCCTAAATGCTTGTGTGCTGATCCAAATCTAGTTCTGTGCACACAAGTCTCATTGGCACATCCAGTTAATATATGGGAGCTGCATGGAGAACACTTGGAATGGAATGTATGATAGACCAGCATGGGGCTATTGTACATCCTTACAGAAACATCTTATACTCTGATAGAAAAATACCAATAAAATAGATACAGGTATGGGATCCCTTATCCAGAAAGCTCCAAATTACGGAAAGCCTGTCTCCCATTTTAATCAAATAATTCAGAATTGTAAAACTGATTTCATTTTTCTCTGTAGTAATAAAACAGTACCTGTACTTGATCACAACTAAGATATAATTACCCCTTATTGGGGGCAGAACAGCCCTATTGGGTTTATTTAATGGTTAAATGATTCCCTTTTCTCTGTAATAATAAAACAGTACCTGTACTTGATCCCAACTAAGATATAATTACCCCTTATTGGGGCAGAACAGCCCTATTGGGTTTATTTCATGGTTAAATGATTCCCTTTTCTCTGTAATAATAAAACAGTACCTGTACTTGATCCCAACTAAGATATAATTACCCCTTATTGGGGCAGAACAGCCCTATTGGGTTTATTTAATGGTTAAATGATTCCCTTTTCTCTGTAATAATAAAACAGTACCTGTACTTGATCCCAACTAAGATATAATTACCCCTTATTGGGGGCAGAACAGCCCTATTGGGTTTATTTCATGGTTAAATGATTCCCTTTTCTCTGTAATAATAAAACAGTACCTGTACTTGATCCCAACTAAGATATAATTACCCCTTATTGGGGGCAGAACAGCCCTATTGGGTTTATTTCATGGTTAAATGATTCCCTTTTCTCTGTAATAATAAAACAGTACCTGTACTTGATCCCAACTAAGATATAATTACCCCTTATTGGGGGCAGAACAGCCCTATTGGGTTTATTTAATGGTTAAATGATTCCCTTTTCTCTGTAATAATAAAACAGTACCTGTACTTGATCCCAACTAAGATATAATTACCCCTTATTGGGGCAGAACAGTCCTATTGGGTTTATTTCATGGTTAAATGATTCCCCTTTCCCTTAGGTGTTAGATCGTAGAAGGTTCATTTTTTATTTAAAGGGTAACTTACTGCATCAGAACCTACAGACTTTCTGGCCTCCAGTTACTAATTTGTACTGGTTTTGTGATGGATGAGGCACTTGTTTAGACCCTTGATGCTAAATACATGACTCCAGCATTGGAGAGGCTTTGTTTGCCCCCAGGGTTGCGACCTGGCTGGTAAAAATGCTTAGTGATGCAGTGCCACAACCACCCCCATGGTGCCCCTTGTTCATAATAGGAGATGGTGGCATCCCTCATTGGCTGAGGAAACAATATGGCAGCTCACAGATAAGGAAGACGCAAAGAAAAATCTTTATGTGCATATATGCCGGCCAGCCTATCCCCTATGCTATATCAGCCTCCCTATGGATATCAGTTGCTGATAAACCATGTTGACCATGGGAAATGCCGCTCAGATCACATTCCCTATAAAACTCAGTGTATTTCCCGTGGATCTGAAAAACGTGCCCGTCTCTTTCTCATGCTTGGAAACTGCTATATATATATAATTGGGATGGAGAGGTATTTGGGAAAAGAGAGCGTTTCAGCCTTCCAAGTGAGCGCAGCCAAGACCGTGGGAGTTGCACCTTTGGGAATATTTAATTGGAGCCGCCATGAGAAAAATTACAGGAGAGAAACAGAAGAGAGGAATATTTTATTGTTCTAAAGGGATGTATATATGCTGAAAATGCGTCTACTGCCAATATGGAAGCCATTTGTTTTCTGGAGAAGCGGTGATGAATGTGTCACCATGGACAACTAGGAATTTTATTGTTTCTAAATATACCGGGTTTGTAAATATTTAGCGTTTTTGTGGTTAAAAGATTAATTATATACAAGGAAGTGCTACCAGAAGGCACCACAGGGTCCTAACACCCATCTGTATGATACTTACGGCCAAGGTGTGACACCAAGCTCTTCTAGATATACCTGAAACCCATCTTCATGTCCATTTAGGGTCAGCTGAGAGGGGGGTGAATTTATTTGCTGTTCTAGATATGCTTGAATTTACACTACACAATATTTTCATACATCTGCAAGCTTGTGATGAGCTAAGGAGGGCCCAGGCCAAAGGTTGGTCATCCATGTGAGGCTTTAATGGAACAAATTCCAACCAAGTTAGTTATGTGAGAAGTTTGAGTGAGTGGGGTTAATTTACTGGGTACCAGTGAGTGTACCTATTCAGAATTAGTAATCCCAGATACAGAATGTGCTAATGAAACCCCTCTTTGGAAAGTTTTCCTGGGAGGTACCTGCTGGTAAGGAGGCCAGATTACTTACAAAAGTGCCCTAGTGCCCATAACGAGAGTCTGCTTAGGCAACACTGTCAGACTGAAGGCCTGTGCCCATGTGTTTCCAATATGAATATGTTCTTCACATCTGTATATCAAGCACTTTGTTCTGTTTGGACCTTCAGTGTTTCCCAGATGAAGTCCAGAAGAGTTAGTTGAGGGAAGGCAGGGAGGGGAGTGCCAAGGTCCATACAGTTGGGACATAATAAACTATATGCAGTCAGAAAGTTTTCACATTTTGTCTCACCATGTCCAGACACCATTTTTGAGTGTTAAATCCTTCTTCTAGATGGTGCTAGACTGCACCAAAACACAATAGAAAATGCCATAGACAATGCACCACCTGGTGGTGATTTTTTGTAGATTTTTCCCCCATGTTAACTGGAGAGACATAATGGGACAACATGGTAAAGGAACTTGGCTGCATCTGTATGTATGTTTGGCTGGGGCTAAGAGAAAGGATCTCTGGTCTTAAGGGGTTAAGTAGTGAAAGGCTCTACGTTTGCCCAGAAGCAGTAATCCATAGCAACCAATCAAAAGGTGGAATTTGCTGGTCACCTGTTTTAAAGTAAATATCTTATTGGTTGCTATGGGTTACTGCTCCTGGAGAGTGGCCGGGTTAGGGTTGAGAGTGGGCGGGTTAGGGTGAGAGCGGCTGGGTTAGGTTTGAGAGTGGCCGGGTTAGGGTTGAGAGTGGGCGGGTTAGGGTTGAGAGTGGGCGGGTTAGGTTTGAGAGTGGGCGGGTTAGGTTTGAGAGTGGGCGGGTTAGGGTTGAGAGTGGGCGGGTTAGGGTTGAGAGTGGGCGGGTTAGGTTTGAGAGTGGGCGGGTTAGGGTTGAGAGTGGGCGGGTTAGGGTTGAGAGTGGGCGGGTTAGGTTTGAGAGTGGGTGGGTTAGGGTTGAGAGTGGGCGGGTTAGGTTTGAGAGTGGGCGGGTTAGGGTTGAGAGTGGGCGGGTTAGGGTTGAGAGTGGGCAGGTTTATAAACCAATCATATAATACAAAAGATTTTAAGACACAACGCAGATTTTGAATGCATTTTGTTGAAGCGCAGGGAACAAACTCATTGTCTATGATCGCTAACCTTAAAAAAGAAATCCGTATCAGTGAGGGTTGCATTGGCTAAGGCAGCTCGCTTACTGTATAACTACTCACCATTGCTCCCATGTAATTGAAAAGAAATTATGGACAAACATCTAAGTAGAACTTATTTTTCCTTTTGGTTGGACAGGTGTTTTTCTGCTTGCACGGGGGGGGGGGGGGGGGGATTCTTTCTTCCTGTTAGTCGGCGGCAGGGGAATTCTTGCCTACCGTTCTGCCCTTACATGGAGCCGTGAGGAAGGGGCAGTCACTAAGCAAAGGCATTTAAAGCAGCAATTTGGCTGAGGTGGAGTCACCCAAAGTGTATCCATGCAGGCAAGCAGGGGCTCCTCGTGTGTGTGATGCCGACTATACGCCCCCTGTAACCGGCTGGCACAGATACATCAGTTTATCATTATTCATTCACAAAATAACAGGCTTCATTTGAACCAAAGGCACTGCCGATTCCAGGGCACGATAAAGGACTTCTGAAGCCTCAGCTAAAAAGTGTTTTATTATGTAATGTGCTGTACTGGTTCTTGTGGAGGGTAGAGCTATGTGTATCTTATTCTGGTACAGGTATGGGATCCCTTATTCCGAAACCCATTATCCAGAAAGCTCTGGATTACGGAAAACCCGTCTCCCATAGACTCAATTTTAATAAAATAATTCAGATTTTTAAAATTGATTTCCTTTTCTCTATAATAATAAAACAGTACCTGTACTTGATCCCAACTAAGATATAATTACCCCTAATTGGGGGCAGAACAGCCCTATTGGGTTTATTTAATGGTTAAATGATTCCCTTTTCTCTGTAATAATAAAACAGTACCTGTACTTGATCCCAACTAAGATATAATTACCCCTTATTGGGGCAGAACAGCCCTATTGGGTTTATTTCATGGTTAAATGATTCCCTTTTCTCTGTAATAATAAAACAGTACCTGTACTTGATCCCAACTAAGATATAATTACCCCTTATTGGGGGCAGAACAGCCCTATTGGGTTTATTTCATGGTTAAATGATTCCCTTTTCTCTGTAATAATAAAACTGTACCTGTACTTGATCCCAACTAAGATATAATTACCCCTTATTGGGGGCAGAACAGCCCTATTGGGTTTATTTAATGGTTAAATGATTCCCTTTTCTCTGTAATAATAAAACAGTACCTGTACTTGATCCTAACTAAGATATAATTACCCCTTATTAGGGCAGAACAGTCCTATTGGGTTTATTTAATGGTTAAATGATTCCCTTTTCACTGTAATAATAAAACAGTACCTGTACTTGATCCTAACTAACATATAATGAATCCTTATTAGAGGCAAACAATCCTATTGGGTTTAATTAATGGTTTATTGATTTTATTAGTAGACTTAAGGTATGGAGATCCAAATTACGGAAAGACCCCTTATCCGGAATACCCTTGGTCCCGAACATTCTGGATAAAGGGTCCTATACCTGTACAAATGTTGCTTGTCTGAGGGGGTTTTGGCATTGCCCTTCCATAGACCCCTTTGGGTCAGATTCTGACCTTAAGTCAACAGAGGCAGTCAAAGAAGCGGTTCCTAAACGCTGAACCTGCTGCCCATTCTCACTTGGTAGCAGAGGAATGGTGTAAGATTTGGGGTGGGTGACACCCCCATAGGTCTTGGCATCTTTTACCTTTTTAGACAGGGGCTTTGGACAAATGTTGGATGGAAAAGGGTGGCATAAATATAAACAGCTTAAAAAAACATCTAGAGGGGGAGAGACAGGAATAGGGCTACGGTTAAAGATGCCTGGGGCCTTAGCACCTATGCCATTTTACAAAGATTTCAGCATAAGGCTATTGTTGATTCACTGAATGCGCCACCTAGTGGCTGTAGTTAATACATGGTGATATCTTTATGCCCCAAGGATCCCCCATTTTTACCATTCAGGTAGCCTGGTGCAGTATGCCTGTACCCCATTCTCTCCCAGTTTTTATGTTCCCGCTCCATGTGCCAGTCTGTAGGCGTGCATGATGCCATCAGGAGCAGCCATCTCCTGGATTAATGCAGGGCTGACCCGAGCCTGCCACACAGATTCACAGGCCATTTGGAACCGGCACCTCATACCTTTGCATTAATGCTTACAAAATAAACAAATATGACACATGGGCTTTTATTTCCCTTTAAAGGCAGTGCCATTGAACATATATGTGCAAGGAAACATGGAAGATGACAAATAGAGGAGAGGGTTGCATATGGCATTGTATTGAGCTGCAGCCAGACAAAGAAGCGCAGGCTTCCAACATATGCATGCGTCATACAGCAATTAAAAAGTACTGGTTTTATTCATTCCCGGGTCTGTTCATTTCAGCTTTATCTAAATATATTTTCTTGACTCCCACCCTTCTCCAAGCAGCCCCTTTATCATTTGCTGTTTTATTTGCAGCCGACAATGTCAGCAGCTTCCATTCCCTTTGGTACCTCTGCAGCATCACAGCCCCATGTCCTCCCAAGCCTCGTCCTTCAGTGGCTCCTTGCACTCTACTCCCCTGCCGCTGTTACCCATCAACATGCCACCCCACCCCTCTCCGTCCCCGTCGCCCAGCCAGCAGCTGTCGCCAGAAACCATTGCCATGGTGGAGAGGGCACAGCAGATGGTGGAGATACTGACCAAAGAGAACAGCACCTTGCGCCAGCATTTGCAGAACTGTTATGAAAAGACGGACAAGCTCCAAAAGGTACGTCGGAAAGGATTTTCCTGCTTTATTTTGACCACCTTGTTGCCTTACGCATGAAAATATATGTGCATATAGGCCAATATTCAGCCCTCCCCTGTTGTTTGATATCCTTTTTTATAATGTAATTCATTCTGCTACAAGGTTCCTATTTCAACTTTTCAGATTATTGCATAGGCCGCCTCCATGTGGTGTGTTCCAGTACTGCTGCTTGTTTGCAAGCTTGGGTGGCTCAGCACAGTAGGCAGTGGATAATAGTCAGCCGTGGGACTCTTGAAGTTGGATTGGTCTAGTATTGGATAACAATCATCAATGTAATTCAGGGCTCTGGTTTCTGTATATTGAGCCCTTGCCTAGGGAGGCAATTTTGGGGGGCAACCCCAAAATATACAAAAAAGCCCTCCTTTTGTTGCAAGCCACCAACCCACTGCCATCCAATTGCTGCAAAACCCAGTGTTGGAACTGAGTGGGGTTCCCCTTTATGTGCATATTCCAATCAGGTATTTATTAATTACTGTATATACTCAAGTATAAGCCTAGTTTTTCAGCACCCAAAATGTGCTGAAAAAGTCACCCTCGGCTTATACTCGAGTCAGGTGCCATGGGTCCCTCTAGACTAATTAGGCTGCCCGCAACCAGACCCTCCAGTGCCCTGGCCTAGGCTCCCACTAGCAATACTTATTCCCCCTTACATCTCCTCCGGGACTGGGTCTGCTGCCAGTTTGCCAATGTGCAATGAGCGTGGGGTAGTACTCATATTGTTTTTGTTGACCCTCTTTTCCGCTTACAGAGCTAGTTTACTGTTTTTCTTTGAAATAAATATTGAAAAACATATACCCCACTGATGCCTCAATTAATGTAATTTTATTGGTATTTATTTTGATTGTTAAAACTTAGCAGTAGCGGCTGCATTTCCCACCCTAGGCTTATACTCGAGTCAATAAGTTTTTCCAGTTTTCTTAGGTAAAATTAGGTACCTCGGCTTATATTCGGATCGGCTTATACTCGAGTATATACGGTAATTGATTAACACCAGTCGCTGATGGCATAGTGCTGCCCACAACCCAATTGCAGTCTGATCAACCCAATTGGTCCTTTTTCCCCACATGACTCTCCCTCTCCATGGCCTAGGCATAGTATTTGAAGGCGCTAGTAGTATCACTTAGCTATATTTATTCTGGGTTTTACTTGCCCTTTGTTAAATAAAAATAAATGGTAATAATCTTCAATAACAGAGTATATTTTGCTCCCACTTTGACCGCAGTACCCACCCCCTGCGGAGAGTGAAACACTCCTTTTTGTTTCGGTGCATGTTCATCCCTTATTCATCACCTACATCTCTAGCTGGCAGAGATATTGGGGCAGCGCCAAGCATAATAAGGAAACGCTTACAAATTGCCCACATGTACGGATCGGCTCTCTCCTCGCTTTCCCCTTGTTACAGAACACGCCGCTGCCCTTTTGACTTTCCCGAGTCGCTGATGCAAACGGCCTGAGTAAATAGACGAACAAACTGTGAAGTTGGTGTCACTTCTCCCCCCAAAAATAATGGGCCGCAGATGTTGCTTCTGTTGGGCGTGGATTCTGAAGGAAACCCACGGCTCTGTACGACTAACGCTTTTAGGATTCCTAAACACCATGGGCCTTATTTACTCACGGGGATTAGTGCAAATAAAATAGTCGCAACTCAACGGTGCAGGGTTTTCATGGAATTCCACTTCCATTGCACTTGCTGCAAAGTCATCCAGTGCTAGAATACAGTAGGAACTCGCACTGTTTAATACCCCCCAGACCAGGAATAGGGCTTCCTAGTCTTAAAATGCATCTGTGCGGTAGGGTAGGTGGCCTCCATGTTTTGCTGTGTCACATCCAGTGGGTGGTACCCTGACAGAAATCACCAATCAGGATAATGCACAGTAGCAGTCAGGTCCAGATCAGCTTGGCTATGGCCCCAGGAAGCCAGAGATCAGATGTGATGGAGGTTAAATGCGGTGGCTGCCAATATTGCTGCTCAATTCTGCTTTTACAGACTTGGTTCAGGGTAACCGTGGGGGGGGGTTTACACAGAGGGACCCATGGGTTTGCGAAGGGGCAAGGTACCCTGTCATGGGGATTAGCCAGGTGGCATTGCTGTGTCAAAGCACATTTCACCGACTTCAGAAGAGCCTACAAAATAAGGAATAAGGGATTACAGGTATGGGATCCCTTATCTGGAAACCCATTATCCAGAAAGTTCTGAATTACAGAAAAGCCATCTCCCATAGACTCCATTATAAGCAACAAATTCTAATTTATAAAAATTATTCACCTTTTCTCTGTAATAATAAAACAGTACCTGTACTTGATCCCAACTAAGATATAATTACCCCTTATTGGGGCAGAACAGTCCTATTGGGTTTATTTAATGGTTAAATGATTCCCTTTTCTCTGTAATAATAAAACAGTACCTGTACTTGATCCCAACTAAGATATAATTACCCCTTATTGGGGGCAGAACAGCCCTATTGGGTTTATTTCATGGTTAAATGATTCCCTTTTCTCTGTAATAATAAAACAGTACCTGTACTTGATCCCAACTAAGATATAATTACCCCTTATTGGGGGCAGAACAGCCCTATTGGGTTTATTTCATGGTTAAATGATTCCCTTTTCTCTGTAATAATAAAACAGTACCTGTACTTGATCCCAACTAAGATATAATTACCCCTTATTGGGGGCAGAACAGCCCTATTGGGTTTATTTAATGGTTACATGATTCCCTTTTCTCTGTAATAATAAAACAGTACCAGTACTTGATCCCAACTAAGATATAATTACCCCTTATTGGGGGCAGAACAGTCCTATTGGATAACAGGTCCTATACTTGTAATAAGCCCTGGGGTGCTGGGCAAGGCCTGGCATAGCCCTTACCCATCTGTTCCATTTACTGCACAATAAGGCTGCTCTCTGTATGCTACAGAGCAGATTGGGGATAGGAAGACTTATTGTTAGGAGAGTATTTTTTAAAACTGTACGGCAGAAATTTCAGATTGTATCCTGGCTCATAAACTGCTGTTAATTCCAGGTTAAAAAAACCCAAGGATCGCGCCCTTTAGCACGTTAGCCTGTGCCTCCTGGCTGACTTTCACCCTTAAAGCCTAATGAATACCTTGGCCTGGTTTTCCCTGGCGCCTGGCGTAGGCCCTGCGAGTGGGTTGGCACCGGGATCCATCAGGGAAAAGCCGTCTGAAAGGGAAATTGAAAAGCTGCTGGGAAACATGAACATGTTCAAACTGCGTCCGGCCTCCCCTCACATGCCGCGGGGAACAAAAGGCGCTTTCAGGGGTAAAGTCCCAGGCGGGGAATGAGGCTGATCTGTAAGCCGTGCCGACGCGCTCACGTGCCCCTCTGTTTGTGCCGGGGGAGAGGAGGAAGGCAGGATTAGGGTTATGTTACTGGAAAAAAGGCTTCATTTTGCAGAGCAGGAAACTGTACAATTGGCTGCAAAGGGCAGAGTTTTTTTATTTTGGGCCCCAAGCAGTGCTCTGGCTCCCAGCAGGGGATCGGCTTCAGTGTCTCTTTCCCTGGCTCCAAACTATAACAAAAGATTATGTATATACAAGTATGGGACCTGTTATCCAGAATGCTCGGGACCTGGGGTTTTCCGGATAAGGGGTCTTTCCGTAAATTGGATCTTAAGTCTGCTGAAAAAATTATTTTAGTTGGGATCAAGTACAGGTACTGTTTTATTATTACAGAGAAAAGGGAATCATTTAACCATTAAATAAACCCAATAGGGCTGTTCTGCCCCCAATAAGGGGTAATTATATCTTAGTTGGGATCAAGTACAGGTACTGTTTTATTATTACAGAGAAAAGGGAATCATTTAACCATTAAATAAACCCAATAGGGCTGTTCTGCCCCAATAAGGGGTAATTATATCTTAGTTGGGATCAAGTACAGGTACTGTTTTATTATTACAGAGAAAAGGGAATCATTTAACCATTAAATAAACCCAATAGGGCTGTTCTGCCCCAATAAGGGGTAATTATATCTTAGTTGGGATCAAGTACATGTACTGTTTTATTATTACAGATAAAAGGGAATCATTTAACCATTAAATAAACCCAATAGGGCTGTTCTGCCCCCAATAAGGGGTAATTATATCTTAGTTGGGATCAAGTACAGGTACTGTTTTATTATTACAGAGAAAAGGGAATCATTTAACCATGAAATAAACCCAATAGGGCTGTTCTGCCCCAATAAGGGGTAATTATATCTTAGTTGGGATCAAGTACAGGTACTGTTTTATTATTACAGAGAAAAGGGAATCATTTAACCATTAAATAAACCCAATAGGGCTGTTCTGCCCCAATAAGGGGTAATTATATCTTAGTTGGGATCAAGTACAGGTACTGTTTTATTATTACAGAGAAAAAGGAAATCATGTTGAAAAATTAGAATTATTTGTTTATGATGGAGTCTATGGGAGATGGCCTTGCCGGAACTTTCTGTATAATGGGTTTCCGGATAAGGGGTCCAATACCTGTATATAGATATACAGTATGTGTGTGTTGGCAGTGGCTGCTACTCTTACCTAGGACGGTTTCCCTTAGTACACAAGCTGATTTCTTACTTACAACTCCCTGTGACTCCCAGCAGTACATGCATGACATAGGACTGTCTCACAAGGGCCCCAGTTCAAATGGTTGATTAAAGGGATGTGGCACGGAACTGTAATTCTCACATCCGGCATCAGTAGTAAAACAGGTGGTTCAGCTTTACGTTAACTTTTAGTATGTTATAGAATGGCCTATGCTTAATAACTTTCCAATTGGTCTGCTTTTTATTATTGCATATAGTTTTTTAATTATTTCCCTTCTTCTTCTAAATCCTTCCAGCTTTCAAATGGGGGTCACTGACCCCGGCAGCCAGAAAACCGTTGCTCTGTAAGGCTACAGTTTTATTGTTATTATTATTTTTTATTTCTTATCTTTCTTTTCAGGGCCTTTCCTATTCATATTTCAGTCTCTCTCTTTCAAATCAGTGACTGATTGCTAGGGTAATTAAGACCATAGCAACCAGTAAAGTAATGGGCCGGCAAATCTGTGAAAATCAGGCTCTTTTATTTCACCATTATACTGTGATACCAATGTTTCAGTCCCACTTGGGGAAGGAAAAGGTTTAGGAGTGCTGGTCCACTACTATATATATATATATACACACACAATATATATATCAGGGTCTTAGCCCAAAGGCCAATTAGATTGAGATTTGGTGACATTGCTAACTTGGTTTCCTGGAAGCCCAAGTTTGAAGGCCAATAAGGGTAATATTTATGGCTGAATGGCCATATACTAATGTATCTATCTGTATATGATACATATATATCTATATAAGCTAAGGGAGGCCCTGACCAACTGTTGGTCCTCCACATGGAATGGAAAAAAAGACCTTCAACCACTGACTTGTACATTTTAGTCTGTCAGTTCTTTTGGTTCATTTGTTGGCACTGCCATCCTGTGATCCTATTGGCACTGATGTGACCATGTACCTACGTTCGGGGCTGTCATTGCTGCTGTTGGCACCTCTCGTCTAGTTTGGGTGTCATAAGGGAGTTCCATAACTTTTAAAAATGACCTCGGCCTTCAGCCTCGGTGACTTCAGTAGAGTATCCTGGAGAGAGTAGTTTCTGCTTAAAAGCCACAGTTGGGGTTTAGTTTAGATCCAGTCAGTCCATCAGGTGTGGAATTTAAGAAGCAATGAGGCTAGAGGCTTGGGTAATGAGGGCTACTGAGCCTACTGCCTGTATACACAGTACATATGAATTACATACAACATACTATACTTGAATGTAAATATTTGCAGAGCCACTTTGCACCTTGCGTTCACAGTTATGTATTATTGCCTTTGGAGCTTACAGTCAGTATCCCTTGAGCCCATGTAGTAAACACACGCCAGATTCCAAGAGTGAGGGATCACTTTGCAGCAAACTGTTCCATGTCGGCCCTCGGAGAGATTCTGTGTGAATAACATAATTGTGGTGCATCCGCGGCACCAAGCTGAGCCTTGGCTGGCCTTCATCAGGGTCATTTTAGTTTCCCTGGGTTTGTGTCTGTCTGTATAGCGTAGTATAGTGTAGTGAATTAGTGTTGGCTTTGGTACCAATGTGTTACAGAAGAGAAGAAGCCAATGAGAAGCAGCAGTTCTACCAGGCTGGGCTTAAGGGAGACATATTGTGTGAAAAACAATACTGGGCCAATGAATTGCACTCATCCAAATATAGAAAAAATGTGCTTTAAAATAGTGTTTCAGGCTTATTTTTTGAAAGTTTCTGCAAAAACCCCACTAGTCCTGCCCTGCTGCCTCCTTTCCCAGGTTGTGCAAGGGGGTTCACGGTACTCAGCTCACTGTACTGTAGGATAGGAACCAATCAGAAGCTAGGCTGATCTAGGGAACGGAAGCCTGTCTTTGCTTGTGTGAGTGCAGGGCTGTGATTGGCTATCCCCCACCTACTGTGCATCTGGCAGGGACCATAAGGACACGCCCACCCCTCAAGTGAAACACAGACAGGGATCTGAGAGGATCTATAGGGAGCTCTAATAAAGGGGCCATTTTTACAGATAGGATTAATTTTTAGACCAAAGTGAAACCAGCACCACCATGTTTTCTTTTATTTATGCTATTGTCTCCTGTAAGGCTTGTGGAAAGGGCTCCAAGCCTCCAGCAGATGTCATTTACCAAAGAATTGTTATATTTGTCACAGATTTGCGAGGGAGAGGTTTATTCTGTATGTTTACGGCATCTGGACAATGCAGAGGCTCCCATTGCAGCGAAGGTGCTAATTCATCTCAAATGGGGTCTAACCCATTCCTGTGTGCTTGGGGGAAGGACAAGGGACTCAATAATAAGTATATTATCAACATAGCTGTTACTGTTTCTATATAATGCACAATTATATCCTTAGTATTGGTGCTTAGTAATGTAATGTAATTTCTGTCACAAGACTCACTAAAACTTATTTTTGAATTATAATAAAATAAATTACCCCCTGTTGAAATATATAAGGACATTAGAAGTCACCTGACCTGCATAAAGCACTCGATCTTTGGCCTTGTGCCATTATATGGTCATGGATCTCCTTGGTGAGTTATAATATCCTTATATTTTACAATATGTGTAATTTATTTACTATATAATTTGATAAATCGCATGGGGCTTATGCACTGTCAGTTTGGTTGCTCACCCTAATGAGTAAGTATATAGGTATGGCACAGGTACCCCACTCTCTGAACTTATATTGCCTGTTGATCATCAGTTCCGTATCATTTGGCAGTCCACAAGCCTCATTTTACAAATACAGCGCGTTTCAGACACAAATGACTGTGCTTTCTTCCCACAATGCATCATTTTCCTCAAAATATAACCTAAAAGCCTGATAAGTTGCATCCACAGCAATAATACACCAATACGGAGGCAAACCAACATATTGGGCCTCATTACATTTTCCCCCTGCATTTGTGTCCGAATTATGACTTCTGGCACGTGGAAAGTCAGTTGCAACCATTGACGCAGCCCGTTAAAGGAAACCCTGGTATTACTGCCAGGACCAGACTAAAGGTAGTTACATGGGTCCCTTGTGTTTACAATAATTCTATAGAGGAGGCTGCAGGGGTGCTCAGGGCCACCATCAAGAATCATGGGGCCCCATGCTAAGTCAGCAGGACCCTACTCCATATTAGTCAACTGGGCAACAAGTAGAATGAGTTTTATTTAAAAAAATGTTAAGAAACTGGTCTGGATCTACACTGTCAGGTTAAGAGCAATCGCGTGGTCCATTCTGCCATAGAAACCAAGGTTTGTGCGTCATTATGAAGCATTAATGTTATGAAACAATAAACAGAGGAGGTGATTCAAGCTTTAACCATGTTAGAATTTCCTGTGCAACCTTCCTTTATTTCTAGCATAACAAAAATTGTATTCCAATTTGGAGAGTACAGATTGCGCCATTGGTGGGAATGGTAGGGCCAATAGCAGAGGCAGGCTGATATCAGGCTCATTCTCACCCCCATACCAGATCTGCCTCCCCCCGTCAGAGATCCTCTTCAGGTCTGAGTTAAGTCGGTAAAGGATTCTAATAGAAATCATTCAACTTTTTGGAAAGCTGTTACTTCCCCTTTAAATCTCCTGTGTTACTTTCCAGTGAATTCAGCACATGGTTAATCTCTGTGGCTTCTTGTTAGTTTGAAACAGAAATACAGAAGATTTCCGAGGCTTACGAGAGTCTGGTGAAGTCTTCCGCAAAGAGAGAATCGCTGGACAAAGCCATGAAAAACAGACTGGAAGGCGAGATCCGGAGGCTGCACGATTTTAATCGGGATTTAAGAGGTACAGTTGCCCTTTATGTTATAAATCATCTCAATATTCACACTAATGCCTTCTCATCTACTGTCTGATACAGTCATTTTGTGGCTGAAAGGCTAAAGATCAGATCACTCTCATACCTGTTCATAAAGGACTTATTTCACAGCCAAATGTGCTCCTTACTTGATGGGCATTTTCAGCCTTCCCATTTAATATATGCTTCAGCTCCAATTATACAATAGTCAGCGAGTCCATTGATTTAGTCCCATACATGGGCCAGTAAGATGCCAGCGCAAGTTAGCCATAAATACTGTATGCATACCTTTGTACCAGGGATATCAGATTAATTATTAGTAGGTTCGATGCCCCCATGCCAGCCAGTACATGGTGCATTGCCAGGCAAGGAAGCAAAGAGGAGCTGATGCTGTTCTGATGGAGCAGCACAAACATGGCCATGATCAGTCAGAAACTATAAAAGATTAATCCCGTGTTGGCCACCTTCAGTGCCCTATATCAGCCCGTGTATGGCCACCTTCAGTCCCCTATATCAGCCCGTGTATGGCCACCTTCAGTGCCCTATATCAGCCTGTGTATGGCCACCTTCAGTGCCCTATATCAGCCTGTGTATGGCCACCTTCAGTCCCCTATATCAGCCCGTGTATGGCCACCTTCAGTGCCCTATATCAGCCCGTGTATGGCCACCTTCAGTGCCCTATATCAGCCTGTGTATGGCCACCTTCAGTCCCCTATATCAGCCTGTGTATGGCCACCTTCAGTGCCCTATATCAGCCTGTGTATGGCCACCTTCAGTCCCCTATATCAGCCCGTGTATGGCCACCTTCAGTGCCCTATATCAGCCTGTGTATGGCCACCTTCAGTGCCCTATATCAGCCTGTGTATGGCCACCTTCAGTGCCCTATATCAGCCTGTGTATGGCCCCCTTCAGTCCCCTATATCAGCTTGTGTATGGCCCCCTTCAGTCCCCTATATCAGCCCGTGTATGGCCACATTCAGTCCCCTATATCAGCCCGTGTATGGCCACATTCAGTCCCCTATATCAGCCCGTGTATGGCCACATTCAGTCCCCTATATCAGCCCGTGTATGGCCACATTCAGTCCCCTATATCAGCCCGGGTATGGCCACCTTCAGTCCTCTATATCAGCCCGTGTATGGCCACCTTCAGTTCCCTATATCAGCCCATGTATGGCCACCTTCAGTCCCCTATATCAGCCCATGTATGGCCACCTTCAGTCCCCTATATCAGCCCATGTATGGCCACATTCAGTCCCCTATATCAACCCGTGTATGGCCACCTTCAGTCCCCTATATCAGTCTGTGTATGGCCACTTTCAGTCCCCTATATCAGCCCATGTATGGTCACTTTCAGTCCCTTATATCAGCCCATGTATGGTCACTTTCAGTCCCTTATATCAGCCCGGGTATGGCCACCTTCAGTCCCCTATATCAGCCCATGTATGGCCACCTTCAGTCCCCTATATCAGCCCATGTATGGCCACTTTCAGTCCCCTATATCAGCCTGTGTATGGCCACCTTCAGTCCCCTATATTAGCCCATGTATGGCCACTTTCAGTCCCCTATATCAGCCCATGTATGGCCACCTTCAGTCCCCTATATTAGCCCATGTATGGCCACCTTCAGTCCCCTATATCAGCCCATGTATGGCCACCTTCAGTCCCCTATATCAGTCTGTGTATGGCCACTTTCAGTCCCTTATATCAGCCCGGGTATGGCCACCTTCAGTCCCCTATATCAGCCCATGTATGGTCACTTTCAGTCCCTTATATCAGCCCGGGTATGGCCACCTTCAGTCCCCTATATCAGCCTGTGTATGACCAGCTTTAGACTTATGTTACACAGGGAAATGAGTAGGTGCTGGCATGGCATAAGATCCATCGTTTCTGACGAAGTTGGCTATTATTCCCCTTTAGAAACCCGCTAAAAGTAATAGCTAGTAACCACCATATGTGGCAGTGGCCTTACGCCCATAGCCCTCAGGTTGCGTTTGAAAAGCCCTCCATCTATGGAATTCTGCCATGATCAATGTTGTTAGCCATAACGGCACTGCGGCTTCAGCCTGATATCACTACATTAAGATGCTTGTCACAGGCCCGGCACACGAGTTTCTAATTCCCTTTGCTGAATGGCTTTGGGGAGGCAGATGTTTCACATAACCGATAAGAGAACACAAGGCCCAAGTTGATCCGTGGCCGCTCCCTTCTCCCCGTGCTGCCTATAACATGCGCCAGGCTTTCTCTGCTTTCTAAACGCACTTTCCTGTCTTTGTGCAGACCGCCTGGAGACCGCCAACAGGCAGCTGGCCAGCAGGGAGTATAATGGGCCGGAGGAAGCGTTGGAAGAGGGGAATTATGCATTAAAAAGTGAGTTGATTTTGGCTGGAGGGCCATTCGGTGAAGGCTTTCTGCTCCAGTGTCTGTTACATGAAATTACCCTCATTTCAAGAGTGAAGGAAACTGGGAATGAAATAAAACCCTATTATGTTCCTGACTGTATATGGAAATAGCAAAACAAAGGGAATGCGGAAATGAAAGAGGCAGTTGACCTTAGAATTATTTTCGCTTCAACTTTTGATGAACTACAAATCCCATAATCCCTGGGGGTATGGGATTATCCAATGGTTTATGGGAAACGTTGTTTTACATATGGTTAGGGATCTTTTACATTACCAAAACGGCACACTCCAGAATTAGCCATGATCTGCTTCAAATATAAAAATATAACGTTTTAGCCTTTATTTCTCTATTGCTCCCGTATTGACTTTGCAGTCTTTGTATTTGCCGGGACATACAAATGATATTCATAATTTTCAACACTGTTACTCCCAGCAGTCCTGCCTCACTAAAGCACGGCTGTGCCGGGGGGGGTCAGGTTATTGCTGTCACTTGAGAGGTAAAATTACGGTCATTAAATCTGAATAAATTGTCTGGCGTTAGGAACAATTATGGGAGCACTGCCGAGAGTACGGATTACAGAAAGGTCCCTGTAGTTCAAATTAATTGGTGCTTAAAAAAGGGCAAATCTCAGATGGTGAGTAAAAGTCTCTATATCAGGGCTGTGCGACTAAATGAATGTGGCCCTCTGAAGGGTTTTTATGGCCCCCAGTCTGCTCAAAGGCTCCATAGATTTTATTTTATGACATCATTTTAATGTAATGCGGCCCTCAAATATAATTAATGAGAAATAATTGGACTACATGTAATATGCTGCATCAAATTAGGGGAATTTACTGATCTCTTCTGTCATTATTATTGCATTCAGCATATCCTACAGTGCTGTACATCACTGACAAACAGATACAATAAGCACTGTGGGCCCTGCATGCAAAATGGTACTGCCCATAGGGCCATAAGGATTGGTCCCATTTTCAACATTTAAGTATCTGGTTGACCCATACAAGCTATTATTTCTTGCCGGTTTCTGCTAGTCATGCATTACAGTCTCACGTCAGTAATGAATATAGGGGTTATGGGGCCTGTTTGTGGGCTAATAGGCTCCATTAGATTAGATTCTATGCTATTTATAAATAGTTTTGTATCTTGGAAGCTGGTATTGTAACAAGGGTGCTAATATATAGAGGGTGAATATAATGGGTTTGCATACATGGAGCATTTCTTCTCTCTGTATCTGCCCATATGGACATGAGTGACAGCCAATGGAGTAACAGTACGGGGGTCTGGAATCAGTTTTGCTAGGGAGGTCACATGATGGGAATGGTGGGAATTACCCCATTGCCTACACAACAGGCAAAAGGTGCCCCAATAGTAATGAATAGATGGCTATAGCATTGGAATTTTTACCCTTCGCTCACTCATTGGAGTAGATGTGAATATATAGAGAAGGAAAGTTCTAGATAACAAGCTTTATCCTCATACTTCCCTGGTGGAAAGGTTATAGATATTTATTGTCTCGTTATTTCTGTGCTGCTTGCGTGCTGAATCTCATTCTCTGTAACTGGGTAATGTAACATAAGAAAGAAAATGGAAAAAGGACAGGAACTTGGACATAGAAGGAATTGTTGGAAAGCCACAACCATTCCATTGTTGGGAGATGGCACGGCGCCATTGTTACACCGCATATTTTAATAAATAAATCGCTTTTATGAATGAGTTTCCCAGAAGTGCATCTTGGGTTTCTTTGTGATCTCTTCCCATGTGTCACCAGAGCCGCCATGTTGTTACGGTTATGAAGCCAGGCCAAGAGCGTATCACTCCCCCCGGCGAGGGGGAACAACCACAGTATTAGCCCAGTAATGAGCCCTGCTGGGATCTCCGCCCACCCTGCTCATGTCCCCGCCCCCCGGCTGCTCTCCTACCTAAAAGCAAGTGGGCAGCACAAGTGGTGGGGAGTGGCGGACTCAAGCAGGGGGACCGCTATGGGGGGGGGGGCATTACTGTCCCTATGCATGCCAGGCTAGGGTGACCAGATCACATGAATATTCAGGGACATGTCTAATAAATGCATATTGCAGGGCTGCCCTGATTGCATTTACATTTAATTGCATTCAGTGCAGCCCTTCTAGTCCCTAAATTTTTTAAGTGATACGCCGGTCCCTCTGCAGATATTTTGGTGACCGACCCAGTGTGTCTTGGTTACGCCACTGCATGTGGACATACCACCCCTACCTGCTCCTCGTGCATACGTTGCTATGGGAGACGGGCAACGGTGCATTCTTGGGGGGTACGCAGGTCTTTGCCATCCAGAATGGGTACAACGATAGGGCAGGATGCAAAGCACAAAAAAATGCCTGAGTTTGGTACTTTGCTCCTGCCCCGGCCTTATAAATGAGCCCTGACGATGCACAGCTTTGTTTAAAGTCCTCAGATGGATTTGCCCTTCACTGCAGTATGGTGGGCTACAAGTAAAATCACTTTGCTTTCCCCCGTTGGGGAGTAGCCCCCTCGGCCCAGCAGCCTCGCCGGCCATTTCTCCAGTAGAAGAAGCGGATCTGAAGGGGTTTGAGCTCGTTGCAGGAATGCCAGACTTGTTAGTTTAATGACAATGAAGTCACCTCCAGCGCCCATAATGACTTCACATTCGCAGTGGATAAAAGAGAGCGGCGGACAATGCGAGACATCAGCACTTAATTAGAGCTGACAAAGAGAGAGCGCGGGCAGTGCGAGTCGTCCTCTCTAATCTGCAGCCAAATTGCTCCACTGTTGTCAGCGCAGGGTTCAGAGGCCACGGAGAGATGCTGCCCGGCGGCCAGGGGAGGAGGAACGTGGCCAATGGGACATTCTCTGTGCCCCCGGCTCCCGGCAACCCACAACTGTCAGGCCTGAGAGCGTAGTTACAGGGGAACGTTTACTATTAAATTAAATTAGATTAAATATGTGAACCTGTCCATTTCCTGAACTGACTGTTATAAATAGAACAGGGATATTAGTTAGGATCAATGGCCGTCTGTACAAGTAGTGAAAATCTGTTCTGTGCAATTTTTTTTCAGTGTGAATATGGCCAGCCTTAAAGGGGAACTCCGGTTTTCGAATCAAAATTTATTAAAAAGCCCCACACAACTCAGAAACCCTTAATAATAAATACCATTTTTATAGGCTGAAATCCAGCTGCAAAACAGTTCTTCTCTTTCTGCATCATTTGAAATCCTGGCAGGGGAGGAGGGACTAAAACACTGATGTTACAAATTGTAACAACTTCTCCACAGCTTACAGACAGCATGCAGGAACTACATAACCCACAATGCATTGCACTGGGATGTTCCTTTCCTTATTGACATCACGTGTGCAGCAGGGAATTGTGGGATTGGGGGGAGGCAGGCTGAAGGCAGGCTGAGGACAGGCGGTTACTGTTACATTTTATTTGAGTCACAAAGTAGTCAGCCAATCAGCAGGGGAACAGGGGGCGGGGCTTAGGGAACTGTTCCAAACCATATTATTACATTAAACATCATGAAAAGGCTGAATATTTTGTAATAGATGCATAATGCAAAGTTGCTTGAAATTATGTTTTCAAAAAGATTGAGTTGTGTTTGGGTGCAGTTCCCCTTTAAGATAAGAAATTTTATTCTGGCCAATCGGAGAGCTGCAGCTAGCTGGTGGGGAGGCACTGGAAGGTCCCTTCAGACCCCAGTGGCAAGTGGGACCTCAGGGCAGGGCTTTCCCCTCATGGGGGGGTTATTTACGCTGTTGCTAACTGGTGCATAATTTGAGTATATATGTGAGAAACAGCTCATTATTGAGGGATTGGGGGGGGGGGTATATAGGGAGCTCAGTAGGGGCCCTGACAGATGTGCAGTTCCGCCTCTGTGTTGAATTCCATATCACTTACAGGTCAGGGCACTCGCATTACGTTTGGGGGGTTCAGCGGAGTTCAGTAAAAATCCTATCACTGGAGAATAAGGTTCCTATAATAGTTTGCCGAACTGTTTTGGGAAATAAGAGCACAGGGTAAGTTTTGCTAAGGACCTGGGTTTGGCCACTGGATTGGTTGCCCACAGGTTGCCTATGACCATCATATGATCAGTACTTATTGTTGGCCTGATCTGAATGGGGATTCAGGGGCAATGGCACGCTCGCTTCTGGACCCACCGGTGCCTTCTATTGGTTCTCTCTTGGCAGGCCAGCTGTGATCAGATGCACCTATAGCAAGGCAGGAATCCACCCGGCTATATATGTGCATGTACCTTTAATGTGGGGGTATAAATGTGCTGACTTCTCTTTGGTTAATTACTTAGCTGGGCCAAACCACAAGGGGATTTTGCCTAATGTGTACAGGTATGGGACCAGTTATCCAGAATGCTCGAGAACTGGGGTTTTCCGGATAAGGGATCTTTCTGAAATTTGGATCTCCATAACTTGTTTTGCCTCCAATACGGATCAATTATGTCTTAGAATCAAGTACAGGTACTGTTTTATAATTATAGAGAAAAAGGGAATCATTTAACCATTAAATAAACCCAATAGGGCTGTTCTGCCCCAATAAGGGATAATTATATCTTAGTTGGGATCAAGTACAGGTACTGTTTTATTATTACAGAGAAAAGGGAATCATTTAACCATTAAATAAACCCAATAGGGCTGTTCTGTCCCCAATAAGGGGTAATTATATCTTAGTTGGGATCAAGTACAGGTACTGTTTTATTATTACAGGGAAAAGGGAATCATTTAACCATTAAATAAACCCAATAGGGTTGTTCTGCCCCCAATAAGGGGTAATTATATCTTAGTTGGGATCAAGTACAGGTACTGTTTTATTATTACAGGGAAAAGGGAATAATTTAACCATTAAATAAACCCAATAGGGTTGTTCTGCCCCCAATAAGGGGTAATTATATCTTAGTTGGGATCAAGTACAGGTACTGTTTTATTATTACAGGGAAAAGGGAATCATTTAACCATTAAATAAACCCAATAGGGCTGTTCTGCCCCCAATAAGGGGTAATTATATCTTAGTTGGGATCAAGTACAGGTACTGTTTTATTATTACAGGGAAAAGGGAATCATTTAACCATTAAATAAACCCAATAGGGCTGTTCTGCCCCAATAAGGGGTAATTATATCTTAGTTGGGATCAAGTACAGGTACTGTTTTATTATTACAGAGAAAAGGGAATCATTTAACCATTAAATAAACCCAATAGGGCTGTTCTGCCCCCAATAAGGGGTAATTATATCTTAGTTGGGATCAAGTACAGGTACTGTTTTATTATTACAGAGAAAAGGGAATCATTTAACCATGAAATAAACCCAATAGGGCTGTTCTGCCCCCAATAAGGGGTAATTATATCTTAGTTGGGAGCAAGTACAGGTACTGTTTTATTATTACAGAGAAAAGGGAATCATTTAACCATTAAATAAACCCAATAGGACTGTTCTGCCCCAATAAGGGGTAATTATATCTTAGTTGGGATCAAGTACAGGTACTGTTTTATTATTACAGAGAAAAGGGAGTCATTTTTAAAAATTAGAATTATTTGCTTATAATGGATTCCATTGGAGAAGGCCTTTCTGTAATTTGGAACTTTCTGGATAACGGATTTTCGGATAAGGGATCCCATACCTGTACTACTGAATATTTATATAAGCCTCTAATTGCTTCCCTGACATATACACGGCGCTTTCTATCCAAATTCTTTGTTGTGGTTCTGCTGCTCCATAACACAAAGGCCTGGGCCGAGCTATGGGCGAGTTATTGCTCAGCAGACGATGCTCCGTAGAACAGAGAGGTTCTGTAGTCACCTTCACATCTGCTGTTTCAGTGTTTTCTTTCCTTCGGTCGGAGCCAGAGGTGAACTGGCCGCGTTCCCAGATTCCATGAGGCGCTCTGATAGAGAGACTTGTGTTCTTAATTTCTTTTCCTTCGCAGACAAAGAGCACTTGAAGGAAAAGGAAAGGCTGGAAAGGGAATTGGCAGCGCTGCGCACAACCAACGAGGATCAGAGGAGGCACATTGAAATCCTAGACCAGGCGCTCAACAGTGCCCAGGCCAAGGTGATCAAACTGGAAGAGGAGGTGAGAGCGGGCATGTTAAAACTGCTGAAAGCTCAAAAGCTTCAGTTCCCATCCTAATAAAGTGCTCTGGTCATTATGCTTGGTGCTACGGCAGAACTGTTATCTTTACGGCACAATGTGATTTCTGCGGGGACACCTACAGGGATCACTTATTCATTGGCCTTAAAGCGAACGTGCCTTGCTTATATTCTTTATATTTCTTTAAAGGGGAACTACAGCTTCCGAACCGTAATTTGCTACAGAGCCCCACACAACACAGAAACCCCAAATATCCCTATCCCTGTAATCTGTTCCTTCAAAAAGTATAAATACCATTTTTATATGCTGAAATCCAGCTGCAAAACAGTTCTTCTCTTTCTGCATCATTTGAAATCCTGGCAGGGGAGGAGGGACTAAAACATTGATGTTACAAATTGTAACAACTTCTCCACAGCTTACAGACAGCATGCAGGAACTACATAGCCCACAATGCATTGCACTGGGATGTTCCTTTTTTAATTATTGACATCACGTGTGCAGGGAATTGTGGGATTGGGAGGATGCAGGCTGAAGGCAGGCTGAGGGCAGTTCATTACTGAAGTCTCAAAAGTAGGCAGCCAGCAGGAGAACAGGGGGCCAGGCATTCCAAACCAGATTATTACATTAAAAATCATGAAAATGCACATTTTTAATTGATGTATATTGCAAATTTATTTGAACTTATGTTTATTTGTTAAAAAAAGCTTAAGTTGTGTTTGGGTGGAGTTCCCCTTTGAATGGGTGCTGCCCTTACTGATTGCCCCCACTGAGCTATTAACAGTATTGTCCAGTAAATAAATGCTGTCCCTAATCACTAACCTTTTACCCCATGCTGGGGCACCAAGCTGGCCTGGGGTACTTTGCTGCAGACGCCACCCTTTTACTTTGGCTCCCAGGTGTCCCGGGATATGGTTTGGGGACGGCACATGTAAAGTACACTCCATCATCCAGTAATTACTATACTGTGCGTGCACCCAGCCCAAGGTACCACGTGGGACAGCTGAGACTGGGAAAATAATGGTGCCATCCTGTTTCCGTGCCAAGTACCTTGGACTGATCCCTTTCATTATAGAAGAGGTGCACAGACCCAGGGTAACAATTTTGCCCATTGGTGGGGGGGGCTTACAACTTACTGATGTATTAGAGTCTATCATAAATCTTTGTACAGAGAACTGAGTCTGGCCACATCCCTAGACTGCACCGCCTTCTGGCTTCTTGTAAATCAGGGCCCCCACCCTTTCTTATTTGTGAGCCACAGTCAAATGTAAAAAGACTTGGGGAGCAACACAAGCACCATAAAAGTTCATGGAGGAGCCAAATAAGGGCTGTGATTGGCTATTAGAGGCCTCTATGCACCCTATCAGCTTACAGGGGCTTTATTTGGTAGGAAATTTTGTTTTTATTCAACCAAAACTTGCTCCCAAGTCAGGAATTCAAAAATAACTCCCTGGTTTGGGGGCACTGAGAGCAACATCCAAGGGGTTGGGGAGCAACATGTTGCCCCTGAGCCACTGGTTTGGGATCACTGTTATAAGGGAATGGAGTAGCACATGAAAGAAGTGAAAGCATTGGACCCACCATGGAAGCTAGGGTAACGAATCAGGGACGGAATGATACCTTTCATGTTTCCATCAGACCAGTGGTTCCCACATTATTGTGCTGCCCCCCCTGGTTGGGCTTGGAGCAGTGGAGGGGTTTAGCTTGAAGGCCAGTTGGGGTGAGAACCAAGGAGAATGGGCATTTGCTCTCCTAGATTCACCTGAAAGCCCAGTATAAAGGTCTGTTTGGTTGAGAGGTGGGGTGGATAGGTAATTCCAGTCCCAGATAGATGTATAACTGATAAACCAGTGTTTTCCTATATCTGCTCCTATCTTATGAGCTAAGGGTGCCCCTGGCTAAAAGTGGCAGAAGTTATTAGCAGGACAATCCGTATTCACCAACAGGGGTCATTTTATTTCTTTTTAGCTACGCAAGAAACAAGTTTATGTAGAAGAGGTGGAAAAGCTGCAGCAAGCCCTGACCCAACTGCAGGCTGCGGGGGAGAAGCGAGAACAATTGGAGATGCGACTTCGTACGCGGCTGGAGCGAGAGCTGGAGTCGTTACGGATGCAGCAGGTACCAGGAGTCACCTTATGTGTCTGTTATACTGGGACTTTGGGTCTCCCCCATCAGTAGCATCCCTGGCATGGCAGCTGGCAGTTAGTTCATGCCATTTAAGCTCTCCCATATTATATTCTGCAATGCAACAAAAAGCCATACGTTTGCCCACATTTAAGCCATAGCAACCAATCAGATTGTTGTTTTCACACAGATGATTGGGGGTTACTAGAGTATTGAACTTAAGATGCCATAGGGTTGATTCACTAAAGGTCGATACGTTTTATTGCACTTTTTTTTGCTTTAAAATTGATGCAAAAAAAAAACCGCGCGATTCGCTAAAGTATTATCGCATGTGTTAAGTTGCATATCACATGCATTAAATTTCGCGCTACCGCATGCGTTAATTTGCACGCTGAAATAACACTAACGCATGATTCACAAACACTTAAGACGCGCTAAATATCGCATTAGTCTGTGCGAAAATTAACCCCTACTTGGGGCAGGCGGTAATTATAGAAAAGTACAGTTCATGAGCTTTTGGCAACACAATATGGACTTTGCAGTGGGATTTATTCAAGTCTGTGTTGGCCCCAGAGTGATGCAGCCGCCAGTTTGCAGGGAAATGGGCATTTTCAGTAGTTTTACGGAAGTAATGGCGTGTATGGCTAATATGGCGTGCGTTTTTTCGCATGCAGCGACTATTTGTGCGCGATGCGTTGATTAGCACTCGCTCCGTCAAACACCGCATGAAAATAGTCTTTGTGACTGAAATATCTCAAGCAGCATCGCGTCTAAATTAACGCAAGTATGCTTTTAGTGAATCGTGCGTTAAGACACGAAAAATTAGACGCGATAAAATTTTTAATGCATGCTATAAATAGCGCACGTTTTAACGCACTTTAGTGAATCAACCCTCATGTCTGAATGACAAGCAAGCTAGGGGATGGGTAGGGGGAAGAATAGAGGGACCCTATAGGCCCCCCCCCCCAGACAGTATGCAGGCACAGAGACAGAACTGTATTCATGGGGCTATCTGCAGGTCTCTGTACTCACTAATTTAGTGCAGAGAC
Organism: Xenopus tropicalis; assembly: GCF_000004195.4. Classification (NCBI taxonomy): domain Eukaryota; kingdom Metazoa; phylum Chordata; class Amphibia; order Anura; family Pipidae; genus Xenopus; species Xenopus tropicalis. The sequence goes on along the minus strand of NC_030678.2, from coordinate 164,947,912 downwards.
CCCAGGCTATAGTTATATATAGGCATTTGAGCGCTTGTGCCTGGGCCAACAGCTTTAAAATAAATAAATAAAGTCATCAGTCCACAGCCAAGATGATTGCAGACAAATCTGGCGGCTGTACTGGGTGGGGTTACCTTGTCCCCAGGCTAGCGCTGATTTCCAAAAGGGTCTTATGGGTCTGGTTCCCAAGTCTGCATGGACCAACAATAGTGGAAGGGTGCTAGATTAATTACTATTTGCCTAATAAATGATCCCTAATAGGTTCTGTACTGTGCCACAATCATACAGTAATTGTAAGTAAATACAGGGGCAGAAAAGAGCTGGACAGACAGAAAGATAAAGTAGGGTAGGAAATACAGTCCCTAAACTGATTTTGGTTCAGGCAGGGGATAATCTGGATCGGTCTTGGTATAGGTATAGGACCCATTATCCAGAATGCTCGGGACCAAGGGTATTCCGGATAAGGGGTCTTTCCGTAATTTGGATCTCAATACCTTAAGTCTACTAAAAAATCAATAAAATATTAATTAAACCCAATAGGATTGTTTTGCATCCAATAAGGATTATTTTTATCTTAGTTGGAATCAATTACAAGGTACTGTTTTATTTCTACATGGAAAAAGGAAATCAGTTTTAAAATTCTGAATTATTTGATTAAAATGGAGTCTATGGGAGACGGGCATTCCGTAATTCGGAGCTTTCTGGATAACGGGTTTCCGGATAAGGGGTCCGATACCTGTACCACAATTCTGTTTTTCAGAAAGAAAAATAAGGGCGAGGGGGGGGGTTTTGGAGATGACAAGGGTAACTTAAAACCAACATTAAGTGCTGAGGAATAAGTGGGTTTCTATGGCAATGGCAGTGGAGTTATATTTAGAAGGAAATAATCTGTACCAAGCTAAGGATTTGGGCACGGAGCTATTAGTGGGGTTGCAGCTGAAAGCCTGTTATTTCTCCTAAACCCCTGGGGAGCCGCACTGATTCCATATACTGCATATGGGGAGATCTCTTACACCCAACTTTATTAAAGGAGAACTAAAGCCTAAAAAATTATCTAGCTAAAAATGCTGCATTTTATACACCGTATCAATCCAGGCATCCTGGATCATAAACCCCAGGGCTATAGATCCCTTATTCCTCGTTGCTGTAATTAAATTCCTTTGGGCCCCTCCCACAGCGCCAGACAAACTGTCAGACCTCCAGCAACCCAGAGTACAATACCCCCATGCTGATGGATCTGCTGCGCAAGAAGGAAGAGACCATCTTAGCCCTGGAAGCTGATATGACCAAGTGGGAGCAGAAGTACTTGGAGGAGAGCGCCATGAGGCACTTCGCTATGGACGCCGCGGCCACGGCAGCTGCTCAGAGGTAGGTCTTTAGAGGGGCCTTATACTGACATTTTGTCTAATGTATGTTCAGGAACCCAACCAGCTCCACCTCACTGGGATGTAACCAGGGCCCGTTGGTGCTGGCCAACCCCGTATTATTCTGTAGCTATTATATCCGACCAAAAGGTTTGTCTCTTTATTCCAGGGACACAACCATCATAAACCACTCAAGGAATGGAAGCCACAACGATAACTCACTGGAGGTACGATCATGGCAGGAAGATGAGGAGATCATTCAGGCCAACCGGAAGTTCCAGGATATGGAGCACACGTAAGTCCAAATGGAGTACAGGTATGGGATCCCTTATCCGGAAACCCGTTATCCAGAAAGCTCTAAATTATGGAAAGCCCGTCAGAATTCAGAATTTAAAAACTGATTTCTCTGTAATAATAAAACAGCATCTTGTAAGTGATCCCAACTAAGATATAATTACCCCTTATGTTTAAATGATTCCCTTTTCTCTGTAATAATAAAACAGTACCTGTACTTGATCCCAACTAAGATATAATTACCCCTTATTGGGGCAGAACAGCCCTATTGGGTTTATTTAATGGTTAAATGATTCCCTTTTCTCTGTAATAATAAAACAGTACCTGTACTTGATCCCAACTAAGATATAATTACCCCTTATTGGGGCAGAACAGCCCTATTGGGTTTATTTAATGGTTAAATGATTCCCTTTTCTCTGTAATAATAAAACAGTACCTGTACTTGATCCCAACTAAGATATAATTACCCCTTATTGGGGCAGAACAGCCCTATTGGGTTTATTTAATGGTTAAATGATTTCCTTTTCTCTGTAATAATAAAACAGTACCTGTACTTGATCCCAACTAAGATATAAATAATCCTTATTGGAGGCAAAACAATCCTATTGGGTTTAATTAATGTTTTATTGATTTTTTAGTAGACTTAAGGTATGGAGATCCAAATTACGGAAAGACCCCTTATCCGGAATACCCTCGGTCCCAAGCATTCTGGATAACAGGTCCTATACCTGTATATATATATATATATATGCTAAGCATATTTACTACTGCAAATCACTCTCATAAATTTGATGGAAATGATACCAATACATAATTGTGCCGTACAGCTGTCACTTCTCTGCATCTCTCTGTGTGGCCCCATATTAACCCTTTGCTAAGCACTGTACCTCTCCCTGCCCCCCAGGCAGCCTAACGGAGTGTACTTGGCTTCCATAATAACCTGAGTGGGATTAAACAAATGACTTCATAGTGAGGCGAGGGAATTGCTCAGCTCTGAGCTGCAGTTCATGTATCAGATTACTGACTTTATTGAATTTTCCTGATGAATTATAAATAAACCTCGGCACAGCGAATAGGGGGAAAATATGGCACTGATTGTCGACTGTGTATTTTTAAAGGGAGAGAAAAAGTGGAAATTTATTCACTTTACTAAAAAAAATCTGAATAATATGTGTAATAAACTGGTTTTCCTGGGGGAATGTATTTCCTGGTACACGGTGATTGTCTCTGCTTCCTCTCTAGCACAGAACGGCAGACCTGCCTTGCTTTATGGTAGCCATGCAGCGTCCTGCAGAGACTCAAGTGCAGCCACATTGCACTGAGCTGCCCAACAAACACCCAGGCTTCCATAATGTCCCACTTCCCCGGCCTTTGCCCTCTCAGCACCCTCCTCCTCCACTTACCAGCACCTGGTCCTTCATAAGGATTAATATCTACTGGGAAGTTGCCTGGAGGGATATTAACCTTACAGGATATTCTATTACATGAAGGCAGGTGGTAATTAATCCCAGCATCGCTTTAACCAAAAAACGTGTTTCTTTTCTCGGAATTCCAGCCCACAGTGAACAAGATAAAACCAATTAGTGTTTCATATCATCCCACCCAGTGTTCAGTATGGGAAAGGGCCGCATACCTGTACCAGCAAAACCGTTTGGTCCCTGACCTTTAAATAGCGGATGCTGTGTGACAGCGGATACCGTAGCTATGCGCCAGCAGATATTCCGGGAGTCATGCATTCCGTATGGAGGATTTCCAGTTGCAAAGCTATGCCAAAGCTATTTTCATATTCAATATATATATGTGTGTGTGCTGGGGTAATGTGTTCCTAGTGCCCTTTGAATGTAAAAAGTATTAAATAAAATACTCTCTGTTCCCATAATCCTCAGCAAATACCCATGGTGAATAAAATACAAAATGGATTCCAGTTTTTAACATTATAATATCCACCATGCAGCCCTCCAGCAGGTACTGTAGTTGTAGCTCCACAATGGCTGTTGGGATACAGTTTGGCCGCCCTTGGTACTAGAGCTGGGCGGTATGACCAAAAATTTATATCACGGTATTTTTCAAAATTATATCGGTATCACGGTATTTGACGGTATATAAATAAAAAATAAATAATAAATATTGGTGGCCCCCCCCAACAACAACCCCAGCCCCCCCCCCAACACCAACCCCAGCCACAACCCCCCCAGCCAGCCCCCCCAACCCCAGCCACAACCCCCCCAGCCCCCCCAACCCCAGCCCCCCCAACCCCAGCCACAACCCCAGCCCCCCCACCCCAGCCACAACCCCCCAGCAGAAGTTACCCAACTTGTGGTTCCTCCAGCTCCAGCGATGCGTCCTAGCAACGTCGCGTGCGCGCTGACGTCACATGCGCGCCGACGTCATGTACGCACGGGCGCAACCCGGATGTGATTGGAGAAAAACAGCAGGAGGCGCGCATACCGGTATAGCGGTATGTTTAAAACTCATACCGTTTTTTTTTTTAAAAACGGTATACCGGTTAAACCGGTATACCGCCCAGCACTACTTGGTACTAGGTCAAATTCATAATTTCAGTCCCTAAATAGAATTATACTTCTGTAGTAAAATCAGGTACAGGTATAGGACCCATTATCCAGAATGCTCGGGACCAAGGGTATTCCGGATAAGGGGTCTTTCCGTAGTTTGGATCTCCATACCTTAAGTCTTCAATAAAACGTTAATTAAACCCAAAAGGATTGTTTTGCATCCAATAAGGATTATTTATATCTTAGTTGGGATCAAGTACAGGTACTGTTTTATTATTACAGAGAAAAGGGAATCATTTAACCATTAAATAAACCCAATAGGACTGTTCTGCCCCCAATAAGGGGTAATTATATCTTAGTTGGGATCAAGTACAGGTACTGTTTTATTATTACAGAGAAAAAGGAATCATTTAACCATGAAATAAACCCAATAGGGCTGTTCTGCCCCCAATAAGGGGTAATTATATCTTAGTTGGGATCAAGTACAGGTACTGTTTTATTATTACAGAGAAAAGGGAATCATTTAACCATTAAATAAACCCAATAGGGCTGTTCTGCCCCCAATAAGGGGTAATTATATCTTAGTTGGGATCAAGTACAGGTACTGTTTTATTATTACAGAGAAAAGGGAATCATTTAACCATGAAATAAACCCAATAGGGCTGTTCTGCCCCCAATAAGGGGTAATTATATCTTAGTTGGGATCAAGTACAGGTACTGTTTTATTATTACAGAGAAAAGGGAATCATTTAACCATTAAATAAACCCAATAGGGCTGTTCTGCCCCCAATAAGGGGTAATTATATCTTAGTTGGGATCAAGTACAGGTACTGTTTTATTATTACAGAGAAAAGGGAATCATTTAACCATTAAATAAACCCAATAGGGCTGTTCTGCCCCCAATAAGGGGTAATTATATCTTAGTTGGGATCAAGTACAGGTACTGTTTTATTATTACAGAGAAAAGGGAATCATTTAACCATTAAATAAACCCAATAGGGCTGTTCTGCCCCAATAAGGGGTAATTATATCTTAGTTGGGATCAAGTACAGGTACTGTTTTATTATTACAGAGAAAAGGGAATCATTTAACCATGAAATAAACCCAATAGGGCTGTTCTGCCCCCAATAAGGGGTAATTATATCTTAGTTGGGATCAAGTACAGGTACTGTTTTATTATTACAGAGAATAAAATTTGAATTATTTGATTAAAATGGAGTCTAAGGGAGATGGCCTTTCCGTAATTCTGAACTTTCTGGATGGGTTTCTGGATAAGGGGTCCGATACCTGTAATGTCATATAAATGCCATTTTCCTAATATAAAAATCATGGTTCACTTGCTCTTCAAATGCTTTAAAACTCTTTGTTTCCATGAAAACTAAAAGCAGCGAAACCATTTCCTAATCATATCATTAATGGGGCTGAATTTCTTCCAACAGGATCAAAAATCTGCATGCAAAAATAATCGAGCAAGATGCTATGATTAAAGTCCTCCATCAGCGCTCGCGGAAGGATCCCGGGAAGAATGACAGCTCCAGTTTACGCCCGGCCCGCTCCGTACCTTCTATCGCTGCCGTGACTCTGCCCAACACAAGCACAGGAGTCCATTCCAGGCAGACATCGGTGAACAGCAACCAGGCGGCCGAGGAGAAGAAGGAAGAGAAAGCCCGCAAGGGAAGTATAGGTAAATGCTACAGCTTATTGTATGGCCTGGGGATGTTAGCCATGACCATTGGCCATTAAATATTACTCCTAATGCCCTCATAGCAGACGCTAGGTTGGTTGTTATTCACTACTAGGATATAGATAACCATTAGCTTCTGCAGACTTTTAGGTCACTTGGGCTACCCCACTTCCAGCTATATCAGTCACAGGGCAGTGATAGTTACTATAGGCCAAGCTCCACTGCACCAATATGCTTTTTGCCTCTGTGTTTTTTTCTGGGTCAGTAAAAAAGGGTGAGTTGTTAGGTCACTGGGTGCGTGGCCAACCAACAAAAGCTGGTAGTTAGGAAACTGCAGGCATAGCATTGGCAGGAACTGTCTCCTAGGTTGGCTTACTGCCTGCATGGGGAGGATACCATATCACTTTACCAGTACATTCAGTTGATTGGTTCAGCTGAAATACTTTGGGGTCTATTGGTTCTTTAAGGTGATGGTGTTTAAATCATGACTACCAACCCAGAATTCCCGCAAATGAGTGCAGATCTCTATGCCTCCATAGCTCATAAGGGGTCTAGATAGACAGATTCCAGGTTAAGCTTTCAGCATGATGGAAATAATGGTATCCTCAGAAACCAGCAGTGATAGAACCAGAAAACACATTACAACATGGGAGGGGGGGGGGGGGTTGCAATGAAGCTAACCAATTTATTGTCTTAGTAGAACCCTCACCCAGATTCTCATTTGTAGGTCTGAATCAAGGCAAGGATCACCATGAAATCCCATCACCTTCCTTACTGCTTCTCCCTCCATCTTTGTTTCTGCCGCCCCCAATACCACTTGTGACGGCATCTCATGCCAAAACAGGAAGCAAAGACAACAGCACCCAGACGGAGAAGAGTCCTGAGCTGTTTTGGCCAAACAGTGCTTCGCTCCCAGGCAGGGGGCGGATAAACATGACTCCCTCGAGCAGCCCCTTGCTACGGCACACTGCCAACAAAGCATGTGAGAAACTAGGTAAGTGTGAGAATGGCAAATGTGGAAAACATGGAGACATAAAGAGAGTAGGCACAAGGCTGACCCCTCGTATAACTTTGTCCCATCTAATCGGAACATGCGGTTGGCCAGGTATGTGCATAATGCCTGTGGGTAGCTGGCATTGCCAGTTGGGTAAATTTATGTGAAGAGCCCATTGGTGGCACAAAATGTTGGCACTACTATAATAAGACAAACTGGGCAGGGAACACTGTTGCAGTTGGCTAGGGAAGTCGTTGGCAGTATTGCCAATGGTAAACACTCTGCTGGGCAGGTTATGGCAACTACATTTTCTGTTGAACTGAGTAAAAAACAAGGGGGAACCCATTGTCATGAGCTATTGACACCAGTGCCAAATAAGATGTGGCAATCAGTATTCACTCCCCCACCAACACATGGGTGATATGGATCGGAAGAGGTGGGAGTGTTCAGCCTGAAGGCCACTGAGGGTGAGATTTGGAATTAACTTGTTTGTTCTCCTAGATACCCCTGAAAGCTCACTATTCAGCCCATTGACCTACATCAGTGATTCTTATGCTGTGGGGCTGGTACCCCTGGGGTGATATGGTGCAGTGGCAGTTGGGGTGCTCAGCATGGAGGCCACCTAGGTTATTAATTATTATTAACATTTATTTATAAAGCGCCAACATATCCCGCAGCGCTGTACAATAAATGGGTTTCATACATTGGACATACAGAGTAACATATAAAGCAATCAATAACCGATACAAGAGGTGAAGAAGGCCCTGCCCAAAAGAGCTTACACTCTACATTGACATATCATGCTCAGCTTGAAGGTGTATTGGGTGAATACTCTTTCCTGCTGTCCTAGATATTTTTGGAACCAATGGCTTCTCCATGGAGCCTTAACCACAAGGCTTTTCCACAACCGTTGCCCTAGATAAAGGCCATTTTGGTTGGATGAGGGTTATTGTGTTGCTCAGCACTTGTCTAGTACAGGGATGGGAAATATTCTAACAATGTTCTTGTATTCTTGGTTTCTCCTAGATAATTCCCCTGTTCTTGGGAAGACTCCAGATCACAGAGGGCGAGTTGGCAACACTGCTCACAAAAACGACTTCCCGGAAGCAGAAAATACAATGGAAGTCCTTATTTAAAGACATTTGTTGTACAGAAGCCCTCTCCCCTGATGACAGGAGCCTATAGACACGCAGGGCTGGAGTCAGCCCACAGGAAGGCCATGGTTTGACAAGCGGATAAAGAAAAGCAATGGGAGGACCCAGAAGTTTTGTTGAAGGACTTTGGAATGTCATTGGCTGGAGTCAAGGAGAAGGCAAAGACTTATCCCCATTGTATGGGTTTTAATAATTTGCATGAAATTTTATATTTCTGTCCTGCAGCTACATTTCACATTTGTATTGAGTTGCCCATTAAAAAGGCACAATGGCCTTTGACTTAATAAAATCTCCCATCGTCTATCTTATACTTTGCGCAGTGTCAGTCTGGGCCTCCTTGGGCCCACCAAAGACTCTAACACCCAGCGGTGATAGGAAAATGCTGATATTTGTATTAATGAACAGATGTTTTGCTGACCTTGTAGGGCACCTGGGTCTCCTGGAGGGCATGGAGCCGGGAAGCCCCATAACTTCACCTTTTGGGGGTCCACCTTTATCTTCTTGGCAAGAGTAGAGAGACAAACAAGACTTCTGTTCCCTTATCTGATACAATGGATGGGGATTTGCATTGTCATGTAAGAAGTAGGTACCTAGTAACCAGCACCTAGTGCCACGTAGATAAAGCCTGCAAATTTGCCAGTCTTTTCATACAATTCAGTCTTTTCAGACACAACTGGGTATCACTGCTCTGTGTTTGATGGCTCCCAGCATGGATTGTGGGTGTTTAAACTCTGGTTCTGTTTTGAAATGATAGATTTTTAAAGACTAAAGCTGCCTGTACATGGGGCAGTGGGGTAGAGACCAAGTTGGTAGGTAATTGGCCTGTGTATAAGGGGCAAACCAATGACCCTTCAAGGTCAGATAACTATGTGGTTGGTTTAAAATACTGCTTAGGCGCCTATTATGATCCAGTAGTTGCAAAGGAACAAATCAGCCCTAATTGACCCATCATGTGCAAATGGGGCAAAGAACCCCCACGATTGCCAATATATGATGTGTGCTTGGCACTCACTATTCCCAGAGTAATAATAAAATCACAATAGGCTGGTGTGTGTATCTCCGGCAGACCAGTGCTGGCCATGACATTACAGTTCTGACCCTGATGGTTTGGGGTATTAAGAGGTAAGTGTGTGTATAGGCGGAGCAAACACAGGAATTTGCCCTTTGCTGCCTGGGTTCCCTCTCTCGTACTTGTTATGCTCCAGTGCATGCCACAATGCATTGCTTTGTTCTCTGGCAAACAGACGTACAGAAGGACAATCGCAGGAAGCTGCTGATATCGGTCGACTCGCCGATCGGGCGGGTTAAAAGATTTTGATCGGGTGCCATAAAAGGCGTCTGAGCAAAATCTGCCTTCAGGGCTGAATCGGCAGAAGGAGGTAGAAATCCTATTGTTTCTACCTCCTTATCTGCCGTTTCAGCACTGAACGTTAGTGGTGAATTGAACGATCGCACGAAAGATCGAAAATCGCCACTTGTTTGGCCACCTTACACTCAGGTACTGGTATTCCTGAACTGCAAGCAGTGCTCAGATGTACATACATACTGACCCCTGCTGGTAGATCTGTAGTAATGCAGTCTGATGATAAATGACTGATACTTACAACATTATCTTACAGCTGAGGGTAAATATGAGCACATATTCTCCCTTAAGGGATCACAGTGGTGCAAAGGGCCCAGTACAGATACTTTCTGCCCTGCCTTAAACCCAACCTAAGAGTAGCGGTGCCAGGGGGGTGCTGGGAAGGGCTGAGATTGCTGCTAAGTGCATTAGATGAAAGGGCCCCGGCATAGCTTAAACAAAGGGAGGGCAGGCAGGGTACAGGCAGCTGTCAGTGACAAAGTCACGGGAAGTGTCCCCAAGTACACGGGACGGATTCTATTTCCCAGACTCGGCCAGCTGGCCCCGTTGTACTGGTGAGGTGCCAAATACTGGTTTCCCTGCCATTTGTACACAAGTAATTACAGGGCACATCACCTGACAATAGGCGCAGTATGGAGTTATCTCACAAATAGATTGTGTTTTTAGATAAGCCCAAATCATCCTGTAAATGTGGGAGTAAAATCTACTTGTAACAGGCGCGTCCCACCTACAGCCATGCAGCATCTTAACATGGCAAGTTAGCTTGAAAAAAGACACACATCTATTAAGATTAAACTTTTATGCCTAAATAAAACCTGCCTTACTGCTAATTGATCCAGAGGAAGGCAAAAACCCTTCTGGAGCCTCTGCAATTTGCCTTGGGGGGGAAATTAGGTGGATTGTTAGGAAGTGAAAAGATACAGTGCAACTGAAATTAGCTACAAGGTTGATCCAGGGACTGGTCAGAAAGGATTTTTTTCAAATTGGAGAGGCTTCCAGTGGGCTTTTTGCCTCCCTGTGGATTTACTAGCAGTTAGGCAGGTTTTATTAGATAGAAAGGTTGCATTTGATGGACACTTTTTTTAAAAAACTTATCTACTATGTTAATATGAGAATTGTTCTAAATCTAATGTTGGAATGTTACAGTGAATCCAATATCGCCGACATTTAACCGGGAACACTCAACTGCCCAACATGTGGAACTGATGGAAACTAATTCAAAGGATAAGGATATTGAGAACATTTTCATCTTTCTATGTGCACCAATGTGTGTAGCATCAATAATGGCATTAGAGACTATTCTGCTTCCTACAAGTAAAGATAATGATGGGACCCACTAGGAGAAGCCAGGAATCACCAGCAGGACCAGTCTGGATAAAACAAGCACAGTAAGAAGGTTTATGGGATTCAGTTAGATGTGGGCTGTGCCCTCTTCTCTAACTTCTCTCATTAGAACTCATTAAAGGGATGATGGGTATGAGCCAACAGTGGGCTTGCAGGTGATTCTGACTGGCTCCCTAATAAGAAAATACAGCACAGACCAATATCATTTAAAGTTTATTGTATACATTTATTAATAATGTATTCTTTGCACGGAAGAAAGCACTCCAAACCTTCCCAAAGACACAACTACACTGCTCGCAGTACACCCCTTTATGGCATAATCCTAACTTGGAGCAATTCCAAACAATACCTGACCCCAGAATATGGGCACGCCATAATATCAAATATATATCGGATATAATGCCACAGGGCGAACTGCTTGCCTTTCAAGAACTGAAACACATTTTTCCTCTCCCCAATACCATGCTTTTTAGATACTTACAACTGCGCCATGCTACTGGAACCCAATTTGGAGGTCTAACAGCGGATATAACCCCAAGAAATATAGAGACCCTAACTCACATAGAGGACCTCAAAAACCCTCTCTCAATGTTTTATGCTCAGCTGACGAGGGCAGGCAATACAAATCTCACCAAATTACGTGAGAAATGGCAAAGAGACATTCCCCAACTCAATTCAGACCAATGGGAAAGCATACTAGAGTCAACATTTGAAGGGATTATCAGTAGCAGAGACAAACTAACACAGCTGAAATACCTCCACCGCACTTATATGACACCCCAAAGACTGTATAAAATACACCCAGACATAGGACAGGAATGTCCCAGATGCTGTCACTCCCCAGCTGATTTCCTACATATGGTGTGGAGCTGCCCACAGGCACAACGCTTCTGGGGGAAAGTAGTGAATACTATAAGGAACAGAACTAATCTAGTACTCCAGTTAGATCCAACAGTAATACTGCTAAATCAGGTAGAGGATCTATCACCTAAAAGGGACGAATGAACACTACTCCTAATACTGTACGCAAAAAAAACGATTGCCTTATACTGGAAATAACCAGAGGGCCCTAGAGTGGCAGCATGGGAATCCATGATTAACAAAGCCATACCCCTATATAAGCTAACGTTCATAAGGAGGGGGTGCCCTCAAAAATTTCAAAAAATATGGTCAACGTGGGTAGATGCAGAACCCTCTTAAGATTTGCAGGTCGAGGAGGATATCAGTCCCAAATCCCCCAACTTGAATGACCTACACACCCAGATACAAGGTTAAAATATAACATCAATATTTCACTAAGACCCTGAAGGGCATGCTAGTAACCAGAAACAAAGGTTGAAGGATAAATAGCTTAGGTATCAGCAAAGAAGACACTGCAATGTTATTATGGTTATGTTGTTAATATACTTTATTTACTTTCTTTCTGTACAACAAGCAATTGACAATGAAACAATATAAAGCAAACTATGTACATTTAAACTCAATAAAAGAATTGTTAAAAAAAAATAATAATATATTCTTCTTCTCAGATGCATTTGTTAGAAGATGCAGTTGTTCATCAAGAAGCCAACACAAAGGGCTGCCAACGGGACCAAGATGTTATGCAGGGGTCCAAAGATGGTATTTAGGACCCCTGTTTGTGCCCCCGTCCCTCCCCCGTTGGCAGCCAAGTTGTTTTATGGATTCGTGGATTCAGGCCTAAGGAAAGATTAATATACAATAAGCAAAGCATTTATGCCATAAATACATTCTTCTTTGAAAATGTACAAAGAATAAACAAAGAATAAAACATGACAATAAATGCCATACTTACGTCGATCTTCTAGAGCCGCTGTTTCTCAGATGCATTTGTCAGAAGATGCAGTTGTTCATCAAGAAGCCAACACAAAGGGCTGCCAACGGGACCAAGATGTTATGCAGGGGTCCAAAGATGGTATTTAGGACCCCTGTATGTGCCCCCGTCCCTCCCCCGTTGGCAGTCAAGTTGTTTCATGGCTTCGTGGAGTCAGGCCTAAGGAAAGATAGCTCAGTGTTAGCCATGGAGTAGCTGTTTGTAATAATTCTGCAATTTGTTCATTTTTATTATTTGCATTTACAATTTTTGCCATTTCATGCTCTATTACATGCTAATTTAAAGGCCAACTACAACTATTTAATAATACCATGTTCTCCCATCACAGCTTGTTTGACTGTTCCCTAGATTTGGCTTAGTTTAGTTACCTCTGCCCTAATACAATCTAAGCCTTACTGGCGGCTTTAGTTACAGAATGATTGTGTATGTGGGAAAGCCAGAGAATATTATATAAATAATAGCAGTAGTTGGTTATAGTCTATACATCAAGGGAACTATAATGAGAATGAGGGGTTCCCCTACCTCACTGCAGATGTCTCATGAGGCTCCTCTTTACACCCCTTTCATCCCAGAGCTCTGAGATGAAGGGGTGCGCAAGAAGCTGCCTCGCAGTTGGCCGTCTCTCCGCACTCTTCTGCAGGCACTCACTCACAAAGGAATGGAAGTTGTTACTCCTGGAAAAAATGAAACAGAGGCAAAATTATACTTGTTCATGTTATATTATATCTAATTTTATAGAATCAGCACAGCCAAGTGCCCAGACTGGGGCTAAAAAAGGCCCTGGTGTTTCAAATACACAGAAACCCAATAAATAATGACCTGTCTATGGCATCTTACAGCAGCCCCTCTGGCATTTGTCAGCCCAGTTCTGCCCTCACTCCTTTCCCATTTCCCCACCCTCTCCCCCTCACTTCCTTGTCCATTTCCCCACCCTCTCCCCTCACTTTCTTGTCCATTTCTCCACCCTCTCCCCTCACTTCCTTCTCCATTACCCCACCCTCTCCCCTTCACTTCCTTGTCCATTTCCCCACCCTCTCCCCTCACTTCCTTGTCCATTTTCCCACCTTCTCCCCTCACTTCCTTGTCCATTTCCCCACCCTCTCCCCTCACTTCCTTGTCCATTTCCCCACTCTCTCCCCCTCACTCCTTTCCCATTTCCCCACCCTCTCCCCTCACTTCCTTGTCCATTTCCCCACCCTCTCCCCTCACTTCCTTTTCCATTTCCCCACCCTCTCCCCCTCACTTCCTTCTCCATTACCCCACCCTCTCCCCTTCACTTCCTTGTCCATTTCCCCACTCTCTCCCCCTCACTTCCTTGTCCATTTCCCCACCCTCTCCCCCTCACTTTCTTGTCCATTTCCCCACCCTCTCCCCCTCACTTCCTTGTCCATTTCCCCACCCTCTCCCCCTCACTTCCTTGTCCATTTCCCCACCCTCTCCCCCTCACTTTCTTGTCCATTTCCCCACTCTCTCCCCCTCACTTCCTTGTCCATTTCCCCACTCTCTCCCCTTCACTTCCTTGTCCATTACCCCACCCTCTCCCCCTCACTTCCTTGTCCATTTCCCCACTCTCTCCCCCTCACTTCCTTGTCCATTTCCCCACTCTCCCCCTCACTTTCCTTCCCTGTTTCAGTGGAAATGACTCACCATTTGTCCCGTGATGATGTTGGCGCGGGACCGTGAATGACGCGCCTGATCAGTTTTGCTCTGGGAAGTTTGCAGAACGCTACGTTAGAAGAACACACAGCATGAGAATATGATGATTGACAAATACAACTTATGGAGGGTGATTTACTTTCATTTAAATTTTTTTTTCCTTGTGTTTTCAAGGAATCAGAAAGTAATATGTTATTAAAATCTCGATTTTTCGGGCATTTCAAATAATATGACAATGGAAATTACGCCACTCAATGACTTACACAGGAGCTCGCCAGTTTTTAGCTCATTTTTTCATTATTGTTTTTTAGATTCTCTAAATTGGGACATTTTTGAGCTCAAAAAATCAAATTCAAGGTTTTTATGCCTCTAACAATTGTGTATATATTTTGTGGAAATAATGCAAATTAAAATTTTAGTAAATCAGACCCTTAGTTATTAATATTTAATAATATTTCATGTTACAACATAACACATACACGCCCTCTGACCCTTCTACTAACAGTTACGCAGTATAATACACACACACTAGGGTTTACTTACGGAGATGCCCTTCAGCCATATAGATGGCCGCAATCCCCAGAGACCAGATGTCGGCCTGGATATTAAATTAAAAGGAAAAGACAAGTATTAGAGAAGAATATACACAGGGGCACATGATAATAAATCTGAGAGTCGTGTGTGTTACATGGAGTTAAAAACCCCTATAAAGTGTAAGAAGATGAAGGGACTTAGTGTCTTATATTCTTATTCCCTGCACTTTAAATGCATTTCACTCTCTTACTTCAGATTTCCCTCTCATATCACGGGAACCACATTACAGCTTTGGATTTGCTGTTATGAGAGGGGCATGTAAGTGAGTGAGCAGAACATTCCATGCAGTTCCCCGTGTGTAAGCTACATACATTTTATATAAAGGTGACATTAACTCTAAAATAAAAAGCAAGAGAGAAGACATCACAATACCTTGCAATCGTGCGGAACGCTGGTGTCTCCGAAATTAGCGAGCACTTCTGGCGCCATGTATGGTAAAGGGCCAGATGTGCTACTGCTTCTTCCTCCCAGCGTGGCAAAGGTAAACTCACCTGAAATTGTATGGCAAAAGCAGGAATGTTAATGTTCATATATAAATACAACCCAAACAATAAACAACATGAAGAAAAAAACGTCCATTTTTTTCAGATTCTAAGCATCACTTACAGATTTTCACGTCTGCGCTTGAAGTGATGACAATATTCTTCAAGCTGAGATCATGGAGGATTACCTCTTGCCTTTCCAGATGACACAGGCCCTGGGAAAAGAATAAAGCAAAAGTGAAAATATATATATTTTTCATGTTTAATTAATTAGATATATCCAGAATAGCACCGAGGAGCATTGCATGTGACATACCTTTAGTATCTCCTTACAGATGTAGGAGATCCATCCAGGACCAATGGATTTCCTGGTGTTAATGAGAGACTGCACTGTTTCACCAGTACAAATCTCAGTAGAAACCTACAACACAAATAAAGAATTTTTGGCACATAGATTTGCGTAGGTCTGTCCTACTATTTTATATGTGGCTGTAAGTGAGATATAGGCAACACAAACATTCTGGGTGTGACTGCAGCATCAGGTGCTACTGAGAAGTGGTTACATGTGCTATACCCTTGTTTATAATAAATATATTAGGTGCATAAATGTGTAACCTATCTGAATAAATCTGTACTTACCCACAGTCCTTCGTATGGTGATGGTCTCACAGAGGTAACATAAAATGCCCCATAAAAATCGCTGATGTTTCTGTGGCCTGAGATCTTCTGATGTACCTCGATTTCATTGAGGATCTTTTTCTGCTTCTAGTTTCAAGCAAAAGAAACAAAGTAAATTAAATGGACACATTTACCATTTCAGATACCCCAAACTAACTTATAGTTGTGAAGAATGACAGCCTTGTAATACTCACTACATGAGAATTGCCCAATATGACTGACTCTCCCTGTTATTTTATTTCCTATATCCCATAAAGTATTCAATCGGTATTTGCTACTTATTTTTACATTTACATAGTTATTAGGGGTCGGGGTATTTCATTGATTGGTGTCAAAATGGGAACACACTGATAGCTGGTTAGCAAGTTCTTCTAATGATAACCATAATGTAGGTGTAACAAAAGGCTAATTAGTATCTAATTAGAGTAATCATATAAGGACACATTACCTCCACGTCCTGAATGATGGTAACGGCCACCTCCTTTCTTTGGCTGCGGAGCCATGCCTGTAACAAAAAGTAGGGAAAGAAGCTCTGTGATCATTACTAATGGAACAGTATGGGAAAGCAAACAGATATAGTGTGTGGTAATGGGAAGGTTTATTGGCAGCTTTAGAACCACAAGAAAAACACAAATATAAGGACAACGCTAGAGGGTACAAGCAATAGGCAACATTACAGAGTCACCCAAAAGCATGAGACAAAATACACAATTTTAACACTGAGTAAAATATCTTACAACATAAATGACTCCATTGGGGTCCTCTCCTATAGGCTCCCCTAATTTAAGGAATCTTCCGGGTTCCTAAAAAATAAAATAGTATTTGAAAGCACAATAACTACAATATTAAACTAATAGAATGCAGTTGCACCTTTCCAACATGAGGGAAGCACAGGAGGTGTAGGAGGAAACTGGGAAATGGAGGGGAGAACAAGGGCTGGAATATTTAAGTATCCATGACAGTTGTGCTACTGCATCATTTAATGTTTCAAAATACAGTTTTACAGCTGCTTACTGGGAATCTGTCCGCAAGTGAGGGTGTTTCATGCTCCTGGGGAAGAAAAAAAAAGTTTAATCAGATCAATGTATTTTGTGGAACTGCTAAAATTTTCCTTGAAGGACAAGAAAAGGTTAATTTACTGGGTGGAACCAATGTTAGTTAGTGCAGCCAGGCTCACATATTGACCTGAGAAATCATCTGTATAAACAATCCCCTGTCTCCCCCCAAGCTGAAGAATTAGACTTTGAGATAAGAGTAGCTTATTATACCGAAGGATTAAAAAGGGGATACAGGCCCTTGAAATATAAACTGATAAAAATGATTAATTAGATCTTTCTGCTCAAACTTCATTAAAGGCTTTGAGGCTCACCTTGGTGATCTGAGCATCCACTTGCTCTGCCTCAGGGACTTCAGGCTGGCAGATGGTAGTGCCAGATTCCTGGGGTGTCTCCTATCAAGGAGAAAGAAAAAAATGATTGTTAGATGAACTGAACCCTTGATCTTAAAAAGAACTGCAACACCCAAACTTTTATGTGTGTGCCCATAAATACGGGGAGAAAGCAGAGCTGTTGAGCTGGGTAGGGGGTTGTTATGTTTGGCTGTGTCCTTTATACTGGGCTTCATATTCAGTTTTAAAAAGTATTTTGGGATTTTGACATATGATTTCTTATTACCTGGCAGGATTCAGGAGCGGGGACCTCTGGAGTCTCCTGGTTATGAAAGGGAAAGAAAAACATGTTGAACATTGTATTATTTCTGTTGTAAAGAAGCTAAAATACAATGTTGCATAAAATATACTTTATTTGCCCCTTCTCTCCCTCTCTTATGCTTACCTGGCAGATGTTAGTGCCCGACTCCATGGTCTCCTCTGGTGTTTCCTCCTAAAAGAGATAAAAGTTCATTAACTGATTAACTACCTGGTGAACCCTCTGTATAAACAAACCAATCTCTTCCCTATGCTAAACCATTAGGCTTTGAGATGAGCAGCTCATTATACAAAAGGATTGTAAAAGAGGTATACTTCCCCTTTAAATGTTTATTGGTAAAGATTTAGTAATATCTCTGCTTAAATCTCATAAAATACCTGAAGATGTTCCTCGCTCATATGCATCAGAGCCTCCTCTCTGATGCATCGCTCATACCAGGAATTGTACTCCCAGTCCAATTCCTAGTAAAAAAGAGATACAATTTGTTGTTATATAAATATAAATCTCTAGTTTGAAAAAGAAAGCCCTTAAAGACAGAATTAGCCCACTGTTCAGGCTCATATGATTTCTCCTTACCTGGCAGGTTTCAGGAGTGGGGAGCTCTGGAGTCTCCTGGTTAAGGAAGGAAAAGAAAAACATGTTGAACTTTGTATTATTTCTGTTATAAAGAAGCTAAAATACAATGTTGCATTAAATGTACAGTGATTTTTAATTGCCCCTTCTCTCCCTCTCTTATTTGCCCCTGCTCTCCCTCTCTTATTTGCCCCTTCTCTCCCTCTCTTATGCTTACCTGGCAGATGTTCGTGCCCGACTCCAAGTCCTCCTCTGGTGTTTCCTCCTAAGAGAGATAAAGTTCATTATCTGAATAACTGTCTGAGGAACCCTCTGTATAAACAAACCAATCTCTTCCCCAAGCTGAATCATTAGGATTTGAGATGAGAGCAGCTCATTATACAAAAGGATTGTAAAAGAGGTATACTGCCCCTTTAAATGTTTATTGGTAAAAATTTAGTAATATCTCTGCTTAAATCTCATTAAATACCTGAAGATGTTCCTCGCTATTATGCATCAGAGCCTCCTCTCTGATGCATCGCTCATACCAGGAATTGTATTCCCAGTCCAATTCCTTTTAAAAAAAGAGATACAATATGTTGTTATATAAACGTAAACCTCTAGCTTGAAAAAGAAAGCCCTTAAAGACAGAATTGGCCTACTGCTCAGGCTCATATGATTTCTCCTTACCTGGCAGAGTTTAGGGGAAGGGTCCTCTGGAGTCTCCTGGTTAAGGAAGGGAAAGAAAAACATGTTGAACATTGTATTATTTCTGTTGAAAAGAAGCTAAAATACAATGTTGCATCAAATGTACAGTGAATTTAATTTGCCCCTGCTCTCCCTCTCTTATTTGCCCCTGCTCTCCCTCTCTTATTTGCCCCTGCTCTCCCTCTCTTATTTGCCCCTGCTCTCCCTCTCTTATTTGCCCCTGCTCTCCCTCTCTTATGCTTACCTGGCAGATGTCCGTGCCCGACTCCAAGTCCTGCCCTGGTGTCTCCTCCTAAGAGGGATAAAGTTCATTATCTGATTAACTTTCTATGACTTTGTAGTTCAGTATCTATAACAGACCTTGTATAAAGCAAATTATCTCAACTTTAGAAAATCAAACCATGTCTGTTTCTTTACTACTTACCTGGCAGGTGTTATATCCAGGGTCTTCTGGAGGTTCCTGGTTAAAAGATAAAAGTTATCAAATCAGCTCAACTCTGAAAAAGTGAACATATTTTCCATGTAAAATTCAGGTAACATATTTAATTTTGTGGTAGTTTTTTTATTTTGGCAGCATTGCCAAATCCACCTGATGGTAACAAGTTAAGAGGAAAATAGATCAAACCCAACCATATCTGGTAAGTGGGGGGTAGTGGTATAACTATACTATGCACAGGTTCATATGGGGATGTCAATCATATCTATATCCCACATTTATGTAAATTGGTTATGGGATCTGTTATCCAGAAACCCATTATCCAAAAATCTCTGAATTGCAGGTAGGCCATTGCCAGTAGACTCCATTTAATACAACTAAAACATATTTGTGTTCTAACTTGTACAAGGTAAAGACCGATAAGCAACAGATGCTGATTGGTCAGTATGGGCAACTGCATTTGAGCAAGTTAGCATCTATGTTGGTAAATAAGCTATAATCATAATGCTTTACAGAGATTATTCATGAACCCTGTGGCTTAAAGAGAAACTAAGCTCATTTGGGACACTATACAACTCTATGCTAGTTACCTCACAGGTGTCGGGGTGAGGGTCTGTTTCTTCCATGATGTTCTGGTTAAGACAGAAAATATTATTTTATAAGATCAGCTCAGTTCAGAAGAGAATATGATAAAATAAATATTTTTCATTCATTTGTTATTTTCTGCTTACCTGGAAGTGGCAGGGGCTGGTGTCTATGCTCTCCTGCCTCATTGCTGGTTCTTCAGCCTGGTTAAGACAGAAAAAAGGTCACAAACCAATACTGTAAAGCTCAAAGTAATACAATGGTTGAAAGTTGTCTTTTTATTGTATCGGTTCTGCTCAATAAAAAATAATCTGGAATAAAAATTGTAAGCAACAACTGAGGCCCTGTCAATTCAAAGTAGTAATAAATTCATCATTTTAAAGGCAGGGTTTTTTTCTACAATTCCAGCTCAGTGTCAAAATATTGCCAAAAGTCCACTGCATGTATTCGGGGGGGTCACTGGGGAAACCTTGGCGCTACCACCAGCTTGGGGATGGAGGTAACACCAGGGTTCTGCTCAATCAATATAACAGTTACTTTATGGGATGAAAGGCCTATCATCCAATGCAAGTTATCACTAAAGGTGACCGTATGTTTAATCTTGAAACAAAATGACTTTCAGAAGATATAATTAAGCACAAACCTCATTACAGGCTGTTGGATCCTCCTCGATGGGCTGAGGATCCTCTTGCTCAGAGAGCTCAGGCGGGCAGGTGTAATTGCCACACTCCTGAGGTCTCTCCTATTTAGGGGGGAAAAAATGGTTGTTAGATGAGCAGAACCAATTAGAATAAAGCAGAACTGCAAGACCCAGACTCCTACATTTCCCCCAAAATGAAAGAGATCAGAGCTACATAGCGGGGTGAATGGTTGTTATGTTCGGTTGTGGCCTTTCTGTTAAAACCCTCACTGCTCTGATCATTGCACAGATATATGTACAGTGAAACTGACTAGGGCCTTGGGTTTCAGTGGGAATGTTCTAGAAGGGCAATGGGATCTGTGGAGGATCTGAGAGGATGTAACAGAGGTAAAACATGGTGACCAACCATCCTAGTAAGTATTTGTCAGGGGAATGGGGGCTAAATGGGAGTTTGGGTGATGTGTTTGGATAGGGGTCCTGTGCAGGGGCACAAATAGGTTTAAAAGGGTTTAATTGTTATTCTGAAAAAACAGTTAATACATAATACAATTCCTTGCTGGTTACCTCGCAAGTCTCCTGCTGAGGGTGGCAGGGGCTGGTGTTCGTGCTCTCCTGCGTCATAATTGGTTCTTCAGCCTGGTTAAAAAAGAAAAAAGGTCACAAACCAATACTGCAAAGCTCAAAGTAATACAATGGTTGAAGGTTGTCTTTTTATTGTATCGGTTCTGCTCAATCAATATAAAGTTGCTGTTACTTTATGGGATGAAAGGCCTATCATCCAATGCAAGTTATCACTAAAGGTGAGTGTATGTTTAATCTTAAAACAAAATGACTTTCAGAAGATATAATTAAGCACAAACCTCATTACAGGCTGTCGGATCCTCCTCGATGGGCTGAGGATCCTCTTGCTCAGAGAGCTCAGGCGGGCAGGTATAATCGCCACACTCCTGAGGTCTCTCCTCGCAAGTCTCCTGCTGAGGGTGGCAGGGGCTGGTGTTCGTGCTCTCCTGCCTCATAGTTGGTGCTTCAGCCTGGTTAAGACAGAAAAATGGTAACAAACCAATACTGTAAAGCTCAAAGTAATACAATTAGCATCTATGTTGGTAAATAAGCTATAATCATAATGCTTTACAGAGATTATTCATGAACCCTGTGGCTTAAAGAGAAACTAAGCTCATTTGGGACACTATACAACTCTATGCTAGTTACCTCACTGGTGTCGGGGTGAGGGTCTGTTTCTTCCATGATGTTCTGGTTAAGACAGAAAATATTATTTTATAAGATCAGCTCAGTTCAGAAGAGAATATGATAAAATAAATATTTTTCATTCATTTGTTATTTTCTGCTTACCTGGAAGTGGCAGGGGCTGGTGTCCATGCTCTCCTGCCTCATAGTTGGTGCTTCAGCCTGGTTAAGACAGAAAAATGGTCACAAACCAATACTGTAAAGCTCAAAGTAATACAATGGTTGAAAAAAATAAACCTTGTAAAGCAACAAGTGAGGCAATGCCAGTTGTATATCGGTTCTGCTCAATCAATATAAAGTTGCTGTTACTTTATAGAAGTTAATAATGCAAGTTATCACTTAAGGTGAGTGTATGTTTAACCCTGAAACAAAATGATTTTCAGAAGATATAATTAAGCACAAACCTCATTACAGGCTGTCGGATCCTCCTCGATGGGCTGAGGATCCTCTTGCTCAGAGAGCTCAGGCGGGCAGGTGTAATCGCCACACCCCTGAGGTCTCTCCTCGCAAGTCTCCTGCTGAGGTTCATCACAGACCTCCAAGGTTCCCTAGTTAATATAAAAAACATAATTTTAGAAGATCATCTGATTTCAGTAGAGAATGTGATAAAACAAACCTGTTAATTTAATTATAGATCTTCCTGCTGGTTGAGGCAGAAAAAAAATCACAAATAGTTTACAGCAAAACACACTGCAAAGTTTGGAAAAGTTTCCCTTTCTGCTTACCTTGGAGCTGCTCACCTCAGCTTCCATTTGCAATTCCTGGTTAAAAGACAAGAAAATACTATTACCTCTAATAAATGGCTTTAGTTTGAGCAACAACTGCGCCCATTTTTGCTCAGCCCCAAATTACAGTTGTAAATGAGCCCTTCTGTCTGCATATCCCAAAGTGACACAGTGGTACTAATTTACTAATATATGGACTGAATTGTATGTATTGTAAGTTTTAACCTTAGCAACAAATCATATCTATGTTTTAACTTGTACAAGGTAAAAATTTAAAAGAAACAGATGCTGATTGGTCAGTATAGGCAACTGCATTTGAGCAAGTTAGCACTTGGTAAATAAGCTATACTGTTGGGTAAATATTATCTTTATCCCTTACAGAGATTATTCATGAACCCTGTGGCTTAAAGAGAAACTAAGCCCTTTTAAAAACATTGGGAAACTGTACAATTCTTTGCTAGTTACCTCACGGGTCTCGGTGTGAGGGCCAGTACATACTTCCAAGGTGTTCTGGTTAACAGAGAAAAGGTTATGTTGTAAGATCAGCTCAGTTCAGCAGAGAATATGATAAAATAAATTGTTTTCATTCATTTGTTATTTTCTGCTTACCTGGAAGTGGCAGGGGCTGATGTTGGTGCTCTCCTGCTGTACTGGCTGCTCTTCCTCCTGAAAAATGGTCAAAACCAATACTGTAAGGCTCAAAGTAATACAATGGCTGAAAAAAATAAACCTTGTAAAGCAACAAGTGAGGCAATGCCAGTTGTATATGGTAATGAATTTACCATGTTTTTTCCTACAGTTCCAACTCAGAGTTAAAATATTGCATTTACTCAATTTGTTAGGCACAAGTTCACTGTATATATTCGTGGTGGCCAATAGGGAAACCTTGATGTTACCATCAGCCTGAGGATGGAGGTAACTCCTGGATTCAGAACATGAGGTGGGACAGACTCACCACCACCAAAGTCAGTGGTGCCTTACTAATTGCCCCCCTCATAATGAATCTGGGTTTTATATAATTTAAAAATATTTTTTTGTATTGTGAACATATTATTTCTTCTTACCTGACAGATGTCCGTATCAGGGGTAACTGGAGTCTCCTGGTGAAGAAATTGGAAAAAAGATGTTGCACAATGAATGATTTCTGTTGTAAAGAAGCTAAAACACAATCTTGCATGTAATATAGGGTGATTTTTATTTGCCCCTGCTCCCCCTCTCTTGTATTTACCTGGCAGATGTCCGTGCCTGACTCCAGATTCTGCTCTGGTCGCTCCTCCTAAATAGGATAAAATAAGTTATCTGATCAACTTCCTATCACCGTGTAGTTCAGTATCTAAAATGCACCTTGTCTAAAGCAAAGTCTCTCGACTTCAGAAAATCAAACCATTTTATGTTACTACTTACCTGGCAGGTGTTATAGCCAGGGGCTTCTGCTGGTTCCTGGTTAAGAGATAAAAGTGATCAAACCAACTCAGCTTTGTGAATATAGTGAAAAAGAGTGAGATGTAATATTCAGGGACTGGGGCTTTATTTATATTGCTTTGGTACTTACTTGGCAGATGGAATTGCTGGAACCAACAGAAGGTACCTGGTTAAGAGAAGACAATAGATCACAGAGAGCCACGGATCAAGCTAACAGCGCTTATGTTAAAAATATGCTTAAAAATTTGTGTAGCTTCCACACTAGAAAGGGCTCGGAACTTGGCTATGGGGCCCAAACTGAAGGAATCTAATCTAATAATCACTGCCTAAGAGAACAGATCTTTGGTAATGATAGTAATAATAGTAAAAAGGCCCGAGAGGCAAAATGTTACTGGGCAATGGGACAGTTAAAGGCAACACAACACTTAAGGAGAGCTAATAATATACGGACTGTATGATACCAACTCCTTTACTACTTACCAGGCAGATGATGTTATTGGGCTCTATAGTGGGCTCCTCCTGTTTGAGTGATAAAAAGTTGGCATTACTTTATGGAATGAAAGTGTCATGTAAAATAAATACAGGGTCAGATTTATTGTGATGATAATGCAAAGGCCAAAGGCTATCCCTTTGCCAGGAGAGAGAAAGTAGATTCCATCATCAACAAAGAAAGGGGTTTTAACAATAACAATAATACATTTATTATATGGGTCATCTATGGGGCTGGTAAAGGATGAAACTGCAGCTGTCATTGAAACATTATTTTTATTCAAAAGAGAGGGGGGTGTGGCCAACTATAAATAAATTGGCTTTTATCTAGTTGTTTTCTACTCGACCAGTAAGAACTGGATATATATATTGGTGCAGCTTCATCAAGGCCTTTGTGCATATAAATCTATAGGCAAGGGAATAACATGGCTTTGATAACACAAATAGTTGGGAAAATGGTGTTTGGGAAACAATGTTGCACAATCCTTCTCTGCTTACCACAACAGATTCTCTGATGGAATGATCTGTTCTTTTCTAATGAAGAAAAAGAAAAAAGTCTTATCACAAAAAACACATGAGCAAATAGAAAAACCATCATTAAACTGATCCGAAATCTGATTGGCTCCACACTGGGCAAAGTTTGAGGACCCTGGTTTAATAGTGTCAGAATGGCAGCAATTTAAATTTCCCAGCTGAAACTCAATGAGCGACATCTGATTGGCAGTTGGTGGCTCCGCCTACTTTTTCTAACCTTTAACTTTAGTGCCCCAGTACCAGCTGTGATAAGTTTGGGGACACTGGTGTTAAATGTGTGAGAATGGAATCAGGTTAAATTCTCCCATTGAAAATTGATGGGTGACATCTGATTGGCTGTATGTAGCCCCACCCACATTTGGGCATTTGGTTTTCATTTTTTATTATTTGTAGTTATTCAATTATTTTAATTTTTGTTCAGCATCTCTCCTGATTGCCGTTTTGGCAGATATCTGGTTGCTAGGGTCCATCTTACCTTAGCAACCAGGGAGTGGTTTAAATGTGAGACTGGTACATGAATAGGAGAGGACCTGAATAAAAAATGTAGCAATAACAGTAAAATTGTAGCCTCAAAGAGCAATCGTTTTAAGGCTGCCGGGGTCAGTGACCCCCATTTGAAAGCTACAGAGTTAGAAGAAAAGGGCAAATAAATAAAAAACTATAAAAAAATAAACTTGAATAGCTTACCTTTTACCCCGGGCTGGTGCCCCTGTTGGGAGAGAACAGCACCAGCCCGGGGTACCTGCAGCGCTTCCTCCTTCCTGCCTAACATTTTAGCCCCCCCAAGTGACTTAGCCTTTCCTTCTCCTTTAATGTCAAGATGAACCTCCCCTTTGAGAATTTGGTGCAAAAACCAATGTAACCCAGTGTATCCCCTGTACTGACTCATATAACAGATAGGGCTCATTCTGCAACTGCAGCAGTGATGTTGGCAGCACAATACACACATATAATCAGGCGCAGTCAGGGGCTTATTATCAGCGTTACTATTTTTATTAAGTTTATTTACACTGAAAACAACAAATTTAAATATTGTTTTTAAAAAATGCACATTTAAAAAACAAAAAAAACAAAACCCAAAACACTCAGTTGTAAAAAGCTGCCATGTAAAAGCCTGCAAGGGCATGTAGGAGTTAATGGCGGCTGTCCTAGTCAAGATTTTAACTGTTTACGGAATTTGAGTTTTTGCTACACATTAAAAATGATGCTAAAATGACAAATTTGAGGTATTTGGTATCTGTTCAGTATCAGGAACTCAGGTTCCATTTCCATTGGTCACAAACAGAACAATCTTTAGAGATCATCACTAGTTACGAGCGAAACTGTCCCGTTTCGCTTTGGCGAAAAATTAGCAAAACTATGGAAAAATTTGCGAAACGCGGGTGCCATGCCTCTTATTTTACGTGACCCTTTTTAATGTGACCGCGCCAATATTGATGTGACCGCGCCTATATTGATGTGACCGCGCCTATATTGATGTGATCGCGCCTATATTGATGTGACCGCGCCTATATTGATGTGACTGTGCCTATATTGATGTGACCACGCCTATATTGATGTGACCGCGCCTATATTGATGTGACCGCGCCTATATTGATGTGACCGCGCCTATATTGATGTGACCACACCTTTTATGACACGACAGCTAATTTTTGTGGGGAAATTAGCTGCGGATCCATGCCTGGTGAACAAATTTGCTCATCACTGAGTTTAAGGA
This sequence comes from Xenopus tropicalis, assembly GCF_000004195.4. Taxonomy (NCBI): domain Eukaryota; kingdom Metazoa; phylum Chordata; class Amphibia; order Anura; family Pipidae; genus Xenopus; species Xenopus tropicalis. Next base: position 164,921,181 of record NC_030678.2, on the reverse strand, counting down.
CAAGTTTGTCCCTCGGTGACGTTACCCACAGAATGAAATATAACATGTTACAGTAGAGAAAATGAAGTCCTTACCTTGCGAAGGCAAGAAAACAGGAAACAATTGCGGAAAGATTTCCGCAATTGTTTCCGAAAATCTCTAAAAGCGCTCATCTCGGTAATATCCTTCTAAAGACACAAAAAGAAACATCATTTTAGTAATCCAAATTCTGTCTTCTATGTACAGTCCCTATATATATATATATATATATATATATATATATATATATATATATATATAAAATAATCATCTGTGGCCAGCACACCCTTCAATGTTTCATCAAAAAAATTTTTATTGCAGATATATTGTTAAAACCAACGTTTCGGTCCTTTCTAACAAGGACCGAAACGTTGGTTTTAACAATATATCTGCAATAAAAATATTTTTGATGAAACATTGAAGGGTGTGCTGGCCACAGATGATTATTTTCTATGCATACATAATTTTGGCTAAGCACCCCGCAGAATATTGAGCCTTGGAGTGTGGACACCATTTGGATTGATTATCCGGAAACCCATTCCAGAAAGTTCTGAATTACAAGAAGGCATCTTCCATAGACTCCATATTAATCAAATATTTCTAATTTTTAAAAATGATTCCCTCTTTCTATATAATAATAAAACAGTACCTGTACTTGATCCCAATTAAGATACAATTACCCATTATTGGGGGCAGAACAGTCCTATTGGGTTTATTTAATGGTTAAATTATTCCCTTTTCTCTGTAATAATAAAGCAGTACCTGTACTTGATCCCAACTAAGATATAATTACCCCTTATTGGGGGCAGAACAGCCCTATTGGGTTTATTTCATGGTTAAATGATTCCCTTTTCTCTGTAATAATAAAACAGTACCTGTACTTGATCCCAACTAAGATATAATTACCCCTTATTGGGGGCAGAACAGCCCTATTGGGTTTATTTCATGTTTAAATGATTCTCTTTACTCTGTAATAATAAAACAGTACCTGTACTTGATCCCAACTAAGATATAATTACCCCTTATTGGGGGCAAAGCAATCCTATTGTTTATTTAATGGTTAAATAATGGTTAAGTAGAGTGTTGAGATTCAAATTATGGAAAGATCTGAAAACCCCATATAATAATGGCATGTAGGAGCAAAATCAATTTCCCTGTACTTTCACACATTCTAACATAATTACAACATCATTACTGGCGCTAAGGCCGCAACAAACCAGCATTAAAATGATTATTTTTATCCATGTTTTCCCCTGAACCAAAACAGCTCTACTCACCTCAGTTGCCTGACAAAGAATAACTGCCACTGAGAGATTCACATACCGTTACATCACAGGAGCAGCCAGAGGCGGGAAATCTGTATCAGCAGCTCAGATAATGACTGTTGGATTCAGCCATTTTCCAATAAAATGCAGGGGGTTTTGTTGCCGTGACGAGCACGTGTTTATTGTGTATCCAGTATAGGGAATGGGACCGTTACAACATGTATAATATATTTCTATAAGGAATGGTACAGAGACTCGCCCATTATTGTATGTAATGTATATGTGTATAGGGAATGCAGAGTTGCCCTGTACCTGATACTCACTGAATTAGCAGGAATCTCTGCTAATTGCACAACAATCCTATAGTTTCAATATTTAAATGTATTTTAGCGCACAAGTATCCATAGAGAACGAGCTGTTATTCTATGTGCATAACATGAGTATAGGAATTGCTGCCATTATAGGATGCAGATTAAATCAGCATAGAGAATGCCCCACTATTAAATATATAAAATATCGGCATAGAGAATGCCCCACTATTAAATATATAAAATAACAGCATAGAGAATGCCCCACTATTAAATATATAAAATATCAGAATAGAGAATGCCCCACTATTAAATATATAAAATATCAGCATAGGGAATGCCCCACTATTAAATATATAAAATATCAGCATAGACAATGCCCCACTATTAAATATATAAAATATCAGCATAGAGAATGCCCCACTATTAAATATATAAAATATCAGAATAGGGAATGCCCCACTATTAAATATATAAAATATCAGCATAGAGAATGCCCCACTATTAAATATATAAAATATCAGGATAGGGAATGGCACAATTATTGTGTGTAGGAACAAGTGCAACATCCCCCTTCAAAATCAAAATCTCTGTAATTAGTATTATTATAATCATTCCAACATATTCACATCATTAGCGCCACTAAAGTCGCACTGTACCAATATTAAAATGATTATTTTTATCTATGTTTTTATCTGAACAAAATGAGCTCTACTCACATCAGTCCCTGACAAAGACTGAGCCAATCGGAGCTGCTGCCCAACACCCTGGGACTACCAATGAAACATTTTCCCTTAATTTCAAGATTTGCTGAAAGTTTTAAGTTAATCTGCCATGTTTTGCTTTGTGTCAAAATTTGCAATTTGCTGAATCGCATTGGAGTCAATGGGAAGCCCAATGCACATACGTTTTGCTTAGTATACTCCCTGCTACACACATGCCCTACAGTGCCCTACTCCTCCTACAGTTTTACACTCTCCACACTTCTTCGCCCTATAGAGGAGCAGGTTGCTTGTGCTTTTCTAAGCGATTTGGGGTTCTGGGTATTTTTGTAGATAACAAGTTGTCTAATTCCAATATCATTCTGTGGCTACTAAAGCAAATAAAGTGCTGTCTTGTATAAAAAGGGCAGTGTGGGTCTGTATGTGAGTAGATAGATAGGTCAGTATGGGTCTGTATGTGAGTGGATAGATAGGTCAGTATGGGTCTGTATTTGAGTAGATAGATAGGTCAGTATGGGTCTGTATGTGAGTGGATAGGTCAGTATGGGTCTGTATGTGAGTGGATAGATAGGTCAGTATGGGTCTGTATGTGAGTGTATAGATAGGTCAGTATGGGTCTGTATGTGAGTAGATAGATAGGTCAGTATGGGTCTGTATGTGAGTGGATAGATAGGTCAGTGTGGGTCTGTATGTGAGTGGATAGATAGGTCAGTATGGGTCTGTATGTGAGTGGATAGATAGGTCAGTATGGGTCTGTATGTGAGTAGATAGATAGGCCAGTGTGGGTCTGTATGTGAGTGGATAGATAGGTCAGTATGGGTCTGTATGTGAGTGTATAGATAGGTCAGTATGGGTCTGTATGTGAGTAGATAGATAGGTCAGTATGGGTCTGTATGTGAGTGGATAGATAGGTCAGTGTGGGTCTGTATGTGAGTGGATAGATAGGTCAGTATGGGTCTGTATGTGAGTGGATAGATAGGTCAGTATGGGTCTGTATGTGAGTAGATAGATAGGCCAGTGTGGGTCTGTATGTGAGTGGATAGATAGGCCAGTGTGGGTCTGTATGTGAGTGGATAGATAGGTCAGTATGGGTCTGTATGTGAGTGTATAGATAGGTCAGTGTGGGTCTGTATGTGAGTAGATAGATAGGTCAGTGTGGGTCTGTATGTGAGTGGATAGATAGGTCAGTGTTGTAAGGGTTAATCTCTTTAACTCCGTCTGTGCTTCTCTGCACTATATCTAAGCAGTCACGAACCGGTTCGATTTAATCTGTGCGTCGGCGAAACATCTGATATCGTCTGCGCATGTGCGCTGATCAGGGAACTTGTACAAACGATACAACCAGTATGTGTATTGCAAACAAGTACGACTTTATTTTGTTTTGATATTACTTATATAGTAGATAGAAAAACACATCCCATTATGCTTACGTATCATGGGTGGGTACATTGCAATTATTAGTAGAAATACAGAAATTATTTAATTAGCTGCTGAAGCTTTATTATGATCTCTTAGCCTTGAATATTAGCTGAGATAATCAAGGCCAAAAGCAACTTGGACAAAGACAAGATAGTGAGGATAATCATAACAATTGAAGTAACACATTCACAGGCCTTCATGATAGATAGGTCAGTGTGGGTCTGTATGTGAGTAGATAGATAGGTCAGTGTGGGTCTGTATGTGAGTGGATAGATAGGTCAGTGTGGGTCTGTATGTGAGTGGATAGATAGGTCAGTGTGGGTCTGTATGTGAGTAGATAGATAGGTCAGTATGGGTCTGTATGTGAGTGGATAGATAGGTCAGTGTGGGTCTGTATGTGAGTGGATAGATAGGTCAGTGTGGGTCTGTATGTGAGTGGATAGATAGGTCAGTATGGGTCTGTATGTGAGTGGATAGATAGGTCAGTGTGGGTCTGTATGTGAGTGGATAGATAGGTCAGTGTGGGTCTGTATGTGAGTGGATAGATAGGTCAGTATGGGTCTGTATGTGAGTGGATAGATAGGTCAGTATGGGTCTGTGAGTGAGTGGATAGATAGGTCAGTATGGGTCTGTATGTGAGTGGATAGATAGGTCAGTATGGGTCTGTATGTGAGTGGATAGAAAGGTCAGTATGGGTCTGTATGTGAGTAGATAGGACAATTGTGAATAAAGCTGTTTCTTAAACCACCTTCACCCGTGTCTCCCCTAGATTTGGCCTAGTTCAGTGACCTCTGCCCTAATACAAGTCTTTATTACTGGCGGCTTCACTTATAGAATGATTATATGAAGAAGAGCGGTAGGTGGTTATAGTCTATACATCAAGGGAACTATAATGAGAATGAGGGGTTCCCCTACCCCTCTGCATATATTGCGTGAGGCTCCTCTTTACACCCCTTTCATCCCTGAGCTCTGCAATGAATGGGTCTGTCAGTAGCTGCCTTGCAGATGGTCTTCTCGCTGGATTCGTCTGCAGACATTCATTAATAAAGAAATGGAAGTTTTCACTCCTGGAAAAAAGAAATTGGGTCAAAATTGTAATTGTCATGTTATGTAATATGTAATTTTTCAGAGTTCATGCATTTAAAATATGTTAATAGAATGAGCAAAGCCAAGTGCCCTGTATAAACCTTTGTGTAATCTATCTGGCTGATAGTCCTTGTTAAACATTCTAATAATATCACCCAATTGACATATACAGAAGCTTGCCAGCTGGTGACTTTTTTATGTTTGAAGAATTATTGGATTGTTTTGCCTTGAAAAATTGTGTATTATGAATAATGCAAAATCAATTTTTAGTAACTCTGCCCCCTATTACTTAATAGTAATCTATGTTACAACATGACAATCATACCTTTCTACTAACAGTTCTGCAGTATAATACACACACACACTAGGGTTTACTTACGGAGATGCCCTTCAGCCATATAGATGGCCGCAATCCCCAGAGACCAGATGTCGGCCTGGATATTAAAATATGGGGAAAAGACAAGTATTAGAGAAGAATATACACAGGGGCACATGATAGTAATTCCAGTTGCAGATCATTCAGATATTTCTGCTGTCTCTCCATCCACCCCTGATACTGATTCTATTTGGGAAGCACAATAACAAATACATTAGAAGCCTATAATCTAGGAGTGAAGAGCTGTGACTTATCTCTAAATGACCCCAAAAACCTCAAACTGAGAGTCGTGTGTATTACATGGAGTTGAAAACCCCCATAACCTGAAAGAAGTTGAATGGACTTAGTGTCTTATATTCTTATTCCCTGCACTTTAAATTCATTTCACTCTCTTACTTCAGATTTCCCTCTCATATCACGGGAACCACATTACAGCTCTGGATTCTCTGTTATGAGAGGGGCATGTAAAGTGAGTGAGCGGAATGCTTGTCCGTAGTGGGTATCCGTAGTTCTAAGAGGCGCGTGACGTCAGACGCCAAAGGAACGACCGCGCGGTGAGAAGTGGTGCAGAGGGAGGCTACAGTGGCGATAAAGTGGCGTTAGCGGATCACTGGGGATACTTCCACCCTACTCTACTTGTTATTTGCACTTAGTATATTGTATGAGAGCCTAAAACCAATTAACCTTCTATTAGACAATATAGTATTTGGCAAAATACGGGCTAAGTACTTGGGCAGAATATGGTTAAAATATGTTTCAAGCCTTGTGAAACTCTCTGAGATAATAGGTATTAATCAACATTTTGTAAATACATTTTATGCAAAACAAGCTTTGTTTAACTGCTATTTTTAACTCGTAAGGAAGTACTGTACTTACTGTGGTTAAATATCTAAAATGTGCAGAGGCCCAAATAGGTTTTAAAGGGTTTAATGATATATATATAGTGATGTAGTGAGGAGCAGAGGATACATGGATATTTGAGTATAATATGGACTATTAGACTATTATGCTGACACCTACTGGTGAGAAACAAAGATTACACTGACCATATTTTATATGGTAACACTTTGTATAAATTGATTGGTTAATTGTATATGAACTGCACTGTGACAGTTTGTGCAAATTGTGATGTCACTGAAGTGTTTTTTTTCACATTTTTGTACTATTTAAGTTTGTATTTTTCACTTGCACAATGTCCTTGATAAAGGCCCAAGAGGGACCGAAACGTCGGATCGCACGGTGAATAAAAAGAAAATTAGGCCAGTGTTTTTTGTTTCCCATACAGTTGTACAGGGGAAATTTTACTGATGACTTAATGCCATAAAGCAATGACGTACAGTGGGATATAATGTAGATAATGAGATGTTAAACTGGTCACTGTATTGTTATACTTGGAGTTTGATGCACATAATAAATTGGCATATTTTAACCCTGGTGTAATTAGCCCTGGGAAAAAAAATGCACATAGTTAAGACACCAAGACATGTCCTGCTTGCATTTTGGTTAATTGCCAACGTTCTTGTGAATTTTCATTTTCAATTTTGGGTGCCCAGCCGGCCCCGTCCGACCCTGATTATCAGCACATGGGCTACTGATTATGATCTCTGGTTTTCTGCCCCATTTACCCCAGTAACAATGCATGTGGGTTGCCACTTGAATACCAGCAGGGCGGCCAATCACATAAAGGGGTGGTCCAGTGACATAAAGAGGTACTGGGTGATTATGGGAAGGGGTTGGCTGATGATGCAAAGGGGCAGAATACATTTGTAATACTTTACAGTAATACCGGCACTTGCTTTACATGGTATTTTACTGGCTAGGCGAATGAAATACCAGCTGGGTGGCTGGTCAGTTAGAATGAAAGACCAAAAAAGGAATAGGAGATAATGGGAATAATAACAAATGTGGCTGCAGAATGGCCCAGACAGCCAGGTAGCACTGTAAATATGGGGTTACAGAAGGCAGAGCATAAATAATTTAAATGTCCAACTGGAAACAAAAAATGACATTTTATTTATTATACATAGAAACATTAGGTGGAGTTTCCCTTTATAGTGTTCCTCTTGGCGCAGATGAAGGCAGGAGAGCAGCTGCAGAAAATCAGGGTGCACATAACAATACAGCATCTATATATATATATATATTTCTCCCCCAGCGTCCTCCAACTCCCCCACCCCGTGTTCTCCAACTTTCCCTCCAGCATCCTCCAACTCACCCCCCCTTGTGTTCTCCAACTTTCCCCCCAGCGTCCTCCAGCTCCCCCCCCCCTCGTGTTCTCCAACTTTCCCCCCAGCGTCCTCCAGCTCCCCCCCCCTCGTGTTCTCCAACTTTCCCCCCAGCGCCCTCCAGCTCCGCCCCCCAGCATCCTCCAACTCACCCAGTGTCCTTCTCAGCATCCTCCAACTCACCCAGTGTCCTTCTCAGCATCCTCCAACTCCCCGTGTCCTACAGCTTCCTCCTGCTTCGTACGGCTGTGTCCCCAGGCTCCCCCGCTGCATTCTCACTTTTATACGGTTGCACCCCTTGTGTACTGACGTCAAATGTATGCACTGGGCGCGCCCAACAGGATTATTGCTGACCAATGACAGGAGCCCGGAATTGATTAACCCTTTAATGGTAAAATCGCCCGGCCCGGGATGTCCCCCCGATGGCGGCCCTGGGACTGGCCCACCAGGATACCAGGGAAACGCCAAGTGGGCCCGGGTGTCAGTGGGCCCTCCTGCTTCTATTTACCAGAGTTGGCCCATGGGGGACACAGGAAAACTCCCGGGGGCCTATTTCTTGGGCATTCCCTATTCCTGTATGAGAAGAAAGAGATACTAAAGAGACTAAATGAGCAAAGGAGGCATTACAATGGGCAAGTGGGAATAATAATAAAAGGTTTCCTGTTGGCCTCTGGCATCTCAGTCCCACACTGGTAGCATCTGAGCCTCGGCTTATTTAGCCACCTGAGACCGCTCAGTAACCCCATTCCTACCCCTCTCCTGTCCCCCTTCTTGGAATGAGTGGCTTGTATTTATATTATTGCCGCCTGCGGACTAGTTCTCCCATTACGCCATAGCACAAGCGCCCCTGTGCCACAGACGGGACAAAACTGTGACACCTGCCCTATAATGTGGGAGGGACTGCTCCGGCCCATGGTTAAGCCCCGCCCCGGGCAGGTTGCGCCTATGCTCCGCCTGTAGGTGTCGCTGTTGCCGCTAGTGCTGGCCGTGCGCATGCGCTGCTGGTATCGCGATCCCGAAGTGCAGAAAATATATTGGGGTGCGGGAAGAAGCGCCCCCCGATCTATCAGCCGGGTGAGTAAGGACTCGGGAGTGCGGGGCCGGGGAGTGGGTTGCGCTGTAAGACGAGTAGAAGCTGAGCGGGTTAGAGCTCTGGGTCAGGAATCGCCAACCTGTTGCTGCACTACAACCCCCAGTATCTCCCGAATGGGAAATCCTTGCGGTGGGATTGTGGGAGTTGTAGTTCCGCTAAATCTCAGGCACCGGGGTCTCACTGATTGTTTCCGCACCAATAACAATAATAATAACAGTAATGGTACCTTCCTGCCTGGGGCAGAGTTGGGCACAGTTGGCTTCTCTCTCATATTGCGGATCAGGGTACAGCTGGGGCTCTGTTACACAAGGAACTACAAACACAAACTTAGAGAAGATACTGGGAGTTGTAGTTCCGCAACAGATCCTGCCTTTTCTGCAAACATGGAGGGCCCCTGGCAATGTAGGGATGTGGGATGCCCAGCCTGCAGCCCTCCAGTTGTTGTACTACAACTCTCAACATCCTCCAGACATTATTTGACTTGTAATTGGGGCAGTCAGGGGCCTCTAACTGTTATTGATCTGCTCTACTGTACCCCAGAGAGGGGGTTGGGGTGCCCAAAGCTGTTATTGGGGCAGGGGCAAGCAGCTAAACACCAGTCTGGGTAAGATTTGCTATAGGCATGAGTCAGTATAGTACATATCCTGTTATAAACTAATGGGGGGGTTGAACCCAGCCAATCGGTACTTAGCTTTGAGTTCTTCATTACAGTTAGGGGTGATTTATAGCCTGTGTGAGTGCCCGCTGCCCAGCTGTCAGTAAGAGACAGGTCACGGCATTGCCCAGCCAGTGAAGGCAACAGCTGGGGGTACAGACATCTGTGCAGCTGGCTCCCCAGGGGGGCAGAATACAAGTGTATTGTTATAATGTGTATGTACAAGTGTATGTGTATAATGATATATAATGTATATATAGGCATATAATGATAATATACATACAAGTGTATTGTTATAATGTGTATGTACAAGTGTATGTGTATAATGATATATAATGTATATATAGGTGTATAATGATAATATACATACAAGTGTATTGTTGTGTAATGACAAATAGTGAGATGCCAGTCACACCCAGAATCCTCTTGTGTTGGGAACGTAAATATAATTATATTCCATTAGTTTCCCTGTAGCAGTTAATGAGGCGCTGGGTATAAAGGGCAGCTCATTTATTGAAGTGCAACTGTCGGCAGAACATTGGCCAAGTTGGTTCGGCTAAAAGCTGCCCATACACGGGGAAGGACTGCTTGTTTGGTGGGTGAGGCCAGCCGGGTGCTAGCCCAAATCAGGCTGATCTAGTCCTATTCCCAGGGGCTTATCCAGACCCATCAGGGGAGGGCCCCCTCCTCCACATGCTGGCACCCCCCCTTCCCCAGTGACTCTGGGTTTCCTTGTCCTTTAAAAGAACAATACCCTGTGTGCAGATTTCCTTTCCACTTGTGGAACCTGTGGTTCTGGTGTGTTCTCTCCCTAACCAGGTCGGAAGTCTGGAACCATCTGTTATATATTGTTATAATGACATAAATATAGCAATAGAATAATTCCGCACAAGGCTGCAGGCTGAGTTATACGGGGAACTCTGAGTATCACTCATGTATTATAAGGGATAATGTACCCCCTACTGTAAATGATAAGGATATTAGCAGTCACTGAGGGGTTCTGTGCCCATATAAAGGCACAAGGCTGCAGGCTGAGTTATACAGGGAACTCTGAGTATCACTCATGTATTATAAGGGATAATGTACCCCCTACTGTAAATGATAAGGATATTAGCAGTCACTGAGGGGTTCTGTGCCCATATAAAGGCACAAGGCTGCAGGCTGAGTTATACAGGGAACTCTGAGTAATACTCATGTATTATAAGGGATAATGTACCCCCTACTGTAAATGATAAGGATATTAGCAGTCACTGAGGGGCTCTGTGCCCATATAAAGGCACAAGGCTGCAGGCTGAGTTATACAGGGAACTCTGAGTATCACTCATGTATTATAAGGGATAATGTACCCCCTACTGTAAATGATAAGGATATTAGCAGTCACTGAGGGGTTCTGTGCCCATATAAAGGCACAAGGCTGCAGGCTGAGTTATACAGGGAACTCTGAGTAATACTCATGTATTATAAGGGATAATGTACCCCCTACTGTAAATGATAAGGATATTAGCAGTCACTGAGGGGCTCTGTGCCCATATAAAGGCACAAGGCTGCAGGCTGAGTTATACAGGGAACTCTGAGTATCACTCATGTATTATATGGGATAATGTACCCCCTACTGTAAATGATAAGGATATTAGCAGTCACTGAGGGGTTACTTGCTGTTGCTATAGAGTAACGCAGCACTGAGTGCTAATATTGCGTGTCGATACAAACACCAATAGGGAAGCACAATAAAACAAAGCTTGTGATAAAACTGCTGATTATCCCAGTTAATGAAAAAGGGAAACGCTGCAAGAATCAGCTGATCAGTTCGGCTTTCTATCCTCAGCCTGAAGCATCTTTCCATCCACAAATATATTATATTTCTGTAGATAGATATGTCACTTGTGCTTAACCTTTTTAGTGCCACAGGACGTAGAATCTACGTCCTGGGTACTAAAGGACCAAAGTGCCACAGAACGTAGATTCTACGTCGGACTCGTGCTGCTGCTGTCTCCCTGCAGATCAACGATCTCCTACACAGGTAAGTGGCAAAAACACACAAAAACACACATAATACACTAATAATACACTAATACACACTTATACTCACATTTACACACAAACACATACATTTTAGGGGAGTTGGGAGATTTCAAACATTCACAACACTTACACTTACACACATTTACTTGCATACATGCACACAAAACACATTTTACCTAATGTACACACACACTTACACACTTATGTAATTTTGTAATTTTTTTTTTTTTTTCTAATCGCATCGTTTTTATTCTTGCCTGAAAAAAATGTTTTATTGCCATTGCGGATAGTGTATTCGCTAACCGCACTGCACAATACCTTTTGTGTATTATTTTGGTGTTTCTACTACATTTTCTGTGATTTTGGTGGATTTTTGGGTATTTTACTGCATGTTTAGCCATTTTATAGCATTTTCAGTTATGCATAGTTCTTGTTCGCTTGACTTTGTCTGTAAAACTTATTTGCCCAAGCCAAAATACTCAAACTGTTATTCTGCCCGCAGATATTATTAGGCAAAAAAAAAAAAAATGATTTTAGTGATTTTTTTTTTTATTTTTATCAATTGTTGCTTTTTACATTGTTCTTTGTTACTTGTCTTTGCACATGGACATTTTGTCTGCTGTATTTCAATTTGGCATCCTCTGTACCCCACATAGTTTGGTAAATCTATTCATATTGGGCATCAAACTGTTCAGTAGACTAGTGGCTTTCATAGTAAGAATGTTTTATGTTGGTACGTTACTAAATGTGGGGGTACATAATGGGGCAACATGCAAGCTTTGTGACGATTTTCAGAAATGTCACAAAAACCGTTCTGTTTAGCATAGCTTTGTAGTTTGGTAGTTTACAGTAGAAAGTTTTATTTACCCATTTTTGTTTTGTCAGAATGTGTACTTTCGGAAAATATATGGTTTTCTAGGGTCTCCTTACTGTTAGGTGGTCGTATGGCACATAATACACATACCGGGTGCAAAAACTGCATGAGCCGAAGCATCTTATGTGAAAATTCATATGCACTATTTTTACTTGGGTGCCCCTGTACCCCACATAGTTTGGTAAATCTATGCATATAGGGCATCAAACTATTCAGTAGACCCCTGGCATTCATATTTAGAATGTTTTATGTTGATACGGTACAAAATGTGGGGGTACATAATGGGGTAAAATGCAAGCTTTGTGACAATTTTCAGAAATGTCATAAAAACCGTTCTGTTTAGCATAGCTTTGTAGTTTGGTAGTTTGTAGTACAAAGATGTATTTACCCATTTTTGTTTTGTCAGAATGTGTATTTCGGAAAATATATGGTTTTCTAGGGTCTCCTTACTGTTAGGTGGTCGTATGGCACATAATACACATACCGGGTGCAAAAACTGCATGAGCCGAAGCATCTTATGTGAAAATTCATATGCACTATTTTTACTTGGGTGCCCCTGTACCCCACATAGTTTGGTAAATCTATGCATATAGGGCATCAAACTGTTCAGTAGACCCCTGGTGTTCATATTTAGAATGTTTCATGTTGATACGGTACAAAATGTGGGGGTACATAATGGGGTAAAATGCAAGCTTTGTGACAATTTTCAGAAATGTCAAAAAAATCGTTCTGTTTAGCATAGCTTTGTAGTTTGGTAGTTTGCAGTAGAAAGATGTATTTACCCATTTTTGTTTTGCCAGATTGTGTACTTTCGGAAAATGTATAGTTTTCTAGGGTCTCCTTACTGTTAGGGGGTCTTATGCCGCATAATGCACATGCCGGTAGCTTATATTGCAGTGTATACACTTTGTATGCACTAACTTCCTTTTGGGGTCTCTAAATGCCAGATACAGTGCTGATCCTATGCACAATGGGCATCAAACTGTTCAGCGGACCCTTGGTTTTCATATTTCGGGTGTGTTTTCTTGGTACCTAATGTTATGTGGGAGATATGGTGCTTGAAAGTGGAAGATTTGATGTGATTTTCAGGTATTTCACCAAAACTGGCAATTTTGGGAAAGCACTGCGACTCTGTAGTTTGGAGTAGAAAGACATGGGTACCAATTTTGAATTCGCCCGAATGTGTACTTTCCAAAAATATATGGTTTTGGGGGGTCAATGTATTTTTTTGTGTTTTTACCCCACAGAAAATGCAGTAAACATGTTGAATTTTCAGTAGCTAAAGAGACCTCTGGGGCAATCTCTATGCACTGACATCCTTATGGGGTCTCTAAATGCCAGATACAGTGCTGATCCTATGCACAATGGGCATCAAACTGTTCAGCGGACCCTTGGCTTTCATATTTCGGGTGTGTTTTCTTGGTACCTAATGTTATGTGGGAGATAAGGTGCTTGAAAGTGGAAGATTTGATGTGATTTTCAGGTATTTCACCAAAACTAGCAATTTTGGGAAAGCACTGCGACTCTGTAGTTTGGAGTAGAAAGACATGGGTACCAATTTTGAATTCGCCCGAATGTGTACTTTCCAAAAATATATGGTTTTGGGGGGTCAATGTATTTTTTGGGGTTTTTACCCCACAGAAAATGCAGTAAACGTGTTGAATTTTCAGTAGCTAAAGAGACCTCTGGGGCAATCTCTATGCACTGACTTCCTTGTGGGGTCTCTAAATGCCAGATACAGTGCTGATCCTATGCACAATGGGCATCAAACTGTTCAGCGGACCCTTGGCTTTCATATTTCGGGTGTGTTTTCTTGGTACCTAATGTTATGTGGGAGATATGGTGCTTGAAAGTGGAAGATTTGATGTGATTTTCAGGTATTTCACCAAAACTAGCAATTTTGGGAAAGCACTGCGACTCTGTAGTTTGGAGTAGAAAGACATGGGTACCAATTTTGAATTCGCCCGAATGTGTACTTTCCAAAAATATATGGTTTTGGGGGGTCAATGTATTTTTTTGGGTTTTTACCCCACAGAAAATGCAGTAAACGTATTGAATTTTCAGTAGCTAAAGAGATCTCCTGGGCAATTTGTATGCACTAACTTCCTTATGGGGTCTCTAAATGCCAGATACAGTGCTGATCCTATGCACAATGGGCATCAAACTGTTCAGCGGACCCTTGGCTTTCATATTTAGGGTGTGTTCTTTTGGTACCTAATGTTATGTGGGAGATAAGGTGCTTGAAAGTGGAAGATTTGATGTGATTTTCAGGTATTTCATCAAAACTGGCAATTTTGGGAAAGAATTGCGACTCAGTAGTTTGGAGTAGAAAGACATGGGTACCAATTTTGAATTCGTCCGAATGTGTACTTTCCAAAAATATATGGTTTTGGGGGGTCAATGTATTTTTTTGTGTTTTTACCCCACAGAAAATGCAGTAAACGTGTTGAATTTTCAGTAGCTAAAGAGATCACCTGGGCAATTTGTATGCACTAACTTCCTTTTGGGGTCTCTAAATGCCAGATACATCGGGGATCCTATGCACAATGGGCATCAAACTGTTCAGTGGACCCTTGGCTTTCATATTTAGGGTGTGTTTTATTTGTACCTAATGTTATGTGGGAGATAAGGTGCTTGAAAATGGAAGATTTGAGGTGATTTTTTAGAATTTTCATAATTTTTTATAGAAAATGCTAAATTCAGTAAAGCATTGCCGTTTGGTACTTAGGAGTTGGAAGACATAGTTACCCATTTCGGATTCGTCAGAATGTGTAGTTTTCAAAAATGTATGGTTTCCTGGGGTAAACCTAATGTTCCAGGATTTTTGGCTTTGGAATGTAAAGTATGCCGTATTCTGCTGTAATGCTTTGAAAATTTAGTAATTTACTGCTGGGAGTTTTTGATCTATAGAAGTCAGAAATCTCCATAAAACTATACATATCAGATATTGGCACGTTCGGGAGACATGAGGCTTTCCAAATCAGTTGAATTTTTGTCCATAAAATAAAATATGTTTTTGGTAGAAATCCTTATATCATGAAAAATAGCATTTTTTCTTTTCTTTTTTTTTTTCTATTTCAAGCTCTAAATCTTGTTCCAGAAGTGGAAATACACAAAAACTCAGGTAGATTTGGAAAGCTCAGGTTCTCCTGAAAAAAACAATATATAGTTTGCCTACCTAAACTTAACCCTGCCCCCAGTAAAAGCCCCTATATTGAGAGAGCACAGAATGTTCACAAAACGTCTGGCACTGGGGGGAACTGAAATGACGAATTCGGCTGGCACTTAAAGGGTTAAAGGGGAACCGCACCTAAAACCTGTTTTTTTTGCCTAATGAAAGAAAATAAAGTTAATTGTAAATATACCTGCTCCTGAAAGCAGTGTTTGTTTATCCCTTTCTCTTCTCTGGTTCTGATAAGCTCCTCCCCCATTTGGCTGGGTCTGAAAAGTTCTCCCCCGTTTGGCTGGTTCTGAAAAGTTCTCCCCCATTTGGCTGGTTCTGATAAGCACCTCCCAATTTAGCTGGTTCTGCTAAGCTCCTCCCCATTTGGTTGGTTCTGATAAGCTCCTCCCCATTTGGCTGGTTCTGATAAGCTCCGCCCCTGTTTGGCTCCTGTGCTGCTAACATTCTATCCTGCGAGGAGCTGCCATACTGTGTAATTCTGCCCCAGGTTTGCTCATTACCCAGGCAAACAGATAACACATGACGGACACACCCAAACACGGGCACATTTGCGCCATTCCAAATAAACGTGTGCGTGTATGTAAGCATGTTTGGGTGTGTTTGTCTGTTATCTCTTGTGTCTGACAGAACCACCAAACCTGTGGTGTTTACTCCACACCCTGTTAATTAGGGCATCTCGTTAGGCTGGGAGAGAATGAGAAGCACATATTATTTTTATTATCCTTTATTTATATACCAACATATTCCTCAGTGCTTTACAGAGATTATGCATCAGTCCCTGCCCCAGTGAGCTTACAATCTAAGGCCCCTATCACATTCCCATCAGTCCCTGCCCCAGTGAGCTTACAATCTAAGGTCCCTATCACATTCCCATCAGTCCCTGCCCCAGTGAGCTTACAATCTAAGGCCCCTATCACATTCCCATCAGTCCCTACCCCAGTGAGCTTACAGTCTATGGTCCCTATCACATTCCCATCAGTCCCTGCCCCAGTGAGCTTACAATCTAAGGTCCCTATCACATTCCCATCAGTCCCTACCCCAGTGAGCTTACAATCTAAGGGCCCTATCACATTCCCATCAGTCCCTGCCCCAGTGGAGCTTACAATCTAAGGGCCCTATCACATTCCCATCAGTCCCTGCCCCAGTGAGCTTACAGTCTATGGTCCCTATCACATTCCCATCAGTCCCTGCCCCAGTGAGCTTACAATCTAAGGGCCCTATCACATTCCCATCAGTCCCTGCCCCAGTGGAGCTTACAATCTAAGGTCCCTATCACATTCCCATCAGTCCCTGCCCCAGTGGAGCTTACAATCTAAGGTCCCTATCACATTCCCATCAGTCCCTGCCCCAGTGAGCTTACAATCTAAGGGCCCTATCACATTCCCATCAGTCCCTGCCCCAGTGGAGCTTACAATCTAAGGTCCCTATCACATTCCCATCAGTCCCTGCCCCAGTGGAGCTTACAATCTAAGGTCCCTATCACATTCCCATCAGTCCCTGCCCCAGTGAGCTTACAATCTAAGGGCCCTATCACATTCCCATCAGTCCCTGCCCCAGTGGAGCTTACAATCTAAGGTCCCTATCACATTCCCATCAGTCCCTGCCCCAGTGGAGCTTACAATCTAAGGTCCCTATCACATTCCCATCAGTCCCTGCCCCAGTGGAGCTTACAATCTAAGGTCCCTATCACATTCCCATCAGTCCCTGCCCCAGTGAGCTTACAATCTAAGGTCCCTATCACATTCCCATCAGTCCCTGCCCCAGTGGAGCTTACAATCTAAGGTCCCTATCCCATTCCCATCAGTCCCTGCCCCAGAGGAGCTTACAGTCTAAGGCCCCTATCACCTAAACACACACTAGGGGCAGTTTTATCAGGAGCCTATTAATCTGCTTGTAGGGTTTTGGTGTATGTAAAGAAACACACAGTCATTGCAGATATTTCCCTAAGTGGAATCAAAGCTACGACCAACTACTGCACTGCCGTCCTTTACATATGAGTCTGAACAGTTTGAGAGACTAAGAAGATGTAATAAGAAGGCCCGCCTGAGACAGTGCTAGTTTGTGCAGTACCAGTCAGTTCTCACAGTAATATCTGCTCTTGGCTTAAGGTGGCCATACATGGCCAGATCCGCTTGTTTGGAGCTTGTTATAATCCTATACAGGGATATAGACTACTATATCAGCAACAGTGACTTAAACCATTGGGACCCACTAGATATGGCCACCTTGAGGTGGGTGACGTCAGTTTTGAGGGCCAAATGTTTGTATCACAATAATGGTTAATGCCACAGAGGCAAGGACTACATCTAGGAACTAATGTGGTTCTCACCCCAACAGGATTATTAAACCTGCCCAGTCAATATTTGGCCAGCTCTTGGGCAGATATATGCCAGGCAGGCCTGTTAGAGGGCTCCATCTGCAGGACCGAATTGGCAGCTTTATTGGCCACCTTAAATCACAGAACATACAAGGAATTGTGGGAATTGGAGGTTAGGCCTGTAGAGGAACAGACTCTAGGGATACAATTATAGTTTAAGTTGATGCAGAGTGGATTGTGGAACCCAAGAGTAGGTTGGGGGGGATAGAAGTTTCTTGGAGGGCCCATTTTGCCTACAGGCTGATCAGTATAGGAATATATAACAAAGGTATTTAAAACCATTAAGGGGGTGCTGTCTCCTAGAACCTGGAGGAGGGGGGCCATTTAGTATATTCTGGATCTGGTGGAGCTGAGATTTAACTAAATACATGTAGGTACAGCCTTACCTTCTACTCACCCATTGGCTGCTTGTTTTTATTCCGTAGGTCCGGATAGGAGAAAGCAGCCGTCGGGATGGAGGAGCTGCTCTTACTCCCCGGAGAGTCAGTTAAGGACATCGGTATCTGAAATTTTTACTTTCTGATGGTTTATATTGGGAATTACACTACATTTATTTTCCTCCTTGCACATTACATGGGCTTGGCAGCATTAGGGATAAACTGACATAATAAATCCGATTTTAGTTTAAGGGGTATCCATGATGTTCCCTAGCAACTGTACAACAAAGGGCAAGTTCGTCTCCCTTTTCAGATGAAGCGGATCAGCCTCCCATTAAACACAATGACCTCCCCATCCAGTGGACATATGACATAAGTTCCGTGGGCTTCCTGAGGGTTCCCTGAGCCTATGGTTGGTGGGGCTAATTCTGGGGCCCTGGAGGCAGGAGAAAGTATAATAACACGGGCTTTTTAGCAGTATTTGTTTTAGCCAACATTCCTTCAGTTAAAGCAATATGGGAATAATCAAAGGCATTGTGAGTGAATTGTTTCCAACACTGCAGCAGAGTGAGGCCTTTATGAAATATAGCCACTAAACGCAATATCATTTAAAGCTTAGGCATGGAGGCTAGTACTAGGCGGCTGTTAGGGGTTGCTGGGAGTTGTTGTTCAGTAAGTGAAGTGAGGCTGCAGGGGAAGTTATGCCACGTGAGTTCTGTCAGGCAGTGACTGGCACCGGAGCAGCAGATGAGTAACTGGCGAATACGTCAGCACCGCCACTGGATTTAATGTTACTCGGGTGTAGTCAGACGTGGGCCCAGTTCCTGGCAGCTGCTAATGCTGAGCGTGGGGCAGTGCCAGACAGAAAGAGACTTGAGAGGCACAGGGCTGTGGGCAGGGTGGCAATAGTCTTTACAGACTGCCCTTTGTTTCCTGCAGCCTACACATAGGGAGGGTATTCTACGGGCAACTCAGATTGTACCTTCTGGGGCACTAAAACGTTATTTTGCCCAATCCTGCGCTTAAGGGCAAATGCCCATACCTGGTGCACTCTTACCTTCCAGTTTGTGCCTGTATGTTACACAACCACTTAGACTGTAAGCTCTACGGGGCAGGGACCTCCTTCCTACTGTGTCTTATATCACTTAGCAATTAATCTCTGTGTATTTATACATATTTATTGCGCTGTGTATCCTTGTAGCGTTGTTATAAATAACATTATACATACCTACATGTTGTAAGTAGATTGTACAGCGCTGCGTATCCTTGTAGCGCTTTATAAATAACGTTATACATACCTACATGTTGTAAGTAGATTGTACAGCGCTGCGTATCCTTGTAGCGCTTTATAAATAAAGTTATATATGCATGTTGGTGTGACAGCTGGAAAGCTGGGGCTAGGGCGGGCACGGGGAGGTGAGCACCCAGTTTATGTAATAGTGGCACAAGTGATCTATAAATTGGGGTGCCAGCCCAGTGCTCCTAAACCATCTCATCCCTGCAGGTTCATTCTCCCCCCATGGTGCTGTCTGTTCTCCATATTGGGCTAGAAGTTAGAGCTCACTATCTGGGAAGAGGATTAGAAGGAATGGAAGTGGGTCTGGGCCATGAGAAATGAATGGGGGGGGGCTGTGTCGGTACCAGGGCCTCGGGGGGAGCTACCATGGGATCCTGTAAATAAAGATTCCTTGCAATGAGAATATTCGCTTACACTTGCATTTTGTACCTTTCAGCCAAAGACGTTACGTACATCTGCCCATTCAGCGGCGCATATCGGGGGAGCTTCACCGTCACCAATTACCGACTCTATTTCAGAAGTCTGGAAAGGGTAAGAGAACATAGAGGAGCTACCATCATGGGAACCTGTCCTTGTGTTTTTTTTTTAATTCCAAGCTTTAAAATCAGGAATTAGTTCCTATCACTGTGCAGTCCTGCTGGGTTCCAGGCAAATCTGGGTCTCTGTATAAACCAGATACAGTGCGGTCCCCCCACTAACAGGAATGGGGGATTTAGGGCTCTGGCACATGGCGAGATTAGTCGCCCATGACAAATCTCCCTTGTCACAGGGGAAATTACTCAGGAGTCACACACCGCCTCCAACTCATAGGGTGAAGACACACGGAGCTACTTAGTAGCAGCTACTTGTCACATCTACTAAATGCCAAAATTTCACTGCCATAGACAACGCTGAGAATTGCCTCTGCTAAAATACTGTACACGTAAAGACAATTATCAGTAAAAGATCAGCATTGTCTAGTTTAGTTGCAGTGACAAGTAGCTGCTACTTGTAGCTCCGTGTGTCTTCATCCATAAAGATAACTATTGTATAAAAGAAATATAGAAACACAAGCAGGCAAAGATTGTAGGGCTCATTTCTGCTCTGCGCTCTGAGTCAGGCTTGCCACTTATGAGCCAAAGCCCAGTCTATTGTGAATAAAAGCACTTATTGTATTCTATTGTGTCCAGGCCTGGACTGGGATTCAGTGGCCAGAGGTCCAAACAGCCCAATAAATAGTAACTGCTTATGGCAAAAAAGTAGCTATAATGATGTGTGCAAAGGGAGAATATTGTTTCTTACCCTAATAATTCAGCCCCACCCACTTCAAACAGTGTTACATATGCGCTAGCCTTAAAGGAAAATTATACCCCCAAAATAGATACTCAAGCAACAGATAGTTTATCTCATATTAGGTGACCTATTAAAGAATTATTAAACTGGAATATATACATACAGTATATCAGTAAATATTGCCCTTTTACATCAATTTGTTTGAGCCGCCATTTAGCAATGGGCTGTGTGCTCCCTCAGAGATCAGCTGACAGGAAGTGATGCAGCTCTAACTGTAACAGGAAGTAGTGTGGGAATAAAAGGCAGAATTCTGCCCATTCATTGGCTGATGGGGCCTAGCATGTACAGTGGTGTGAAAAACTATTTGCCCCCTTCCTGATTTCTTATTCTTTTGCATGTTTGTCACACTTAAATGTTCTGCTCATCAAAAACCGTTAACTATTAGTCAAAGATAACATAATTGAACACAAAATGCAGTTTTTAAATGAAGGTTTACGTTATTAAGGGAGAAAAAAAACTCCAAATCTACATGGCCCTCTGTGAAAAAGTGATTGCCCCCCTTGTTAAAAAATAACTTAACTGTGGTTTATCACACCCCCAGTTCAATTTCTGTAGTCACCCCCAGGCCTGATTACTGCCACACCTGTTTCAATCAAGAAATCACTTAAATAGGAGCTACCTGACACAGAGAAGTAGACCAAAAGCACCTCAAAAGCTAGACATCATGCCAAGATCCAAAGAAATTCAGGAACAAATGAGAACAAAAGTAATTGAGATCTATCAGTCTGGTAAAGGTTATAAAGCCATTTCTAAAGCTTTGGGACTCCAGCGAACCACAGTGAGAGCCATTATCCACAAATGGCAAAAACATGGAACAGTGGTGAACCTTCCCAGGAGTGGCCGGCCGACCAAAATTACCCCAAGAGCGCAGAGACAACTCATCCGAGAGGCCACAAAAGACCCCAGGACAACATCTAAAGAACTGCAGGCCTCACTTGCCTCAATTAAGGTCAGTGTTCACGACTCCACCATAAGAAAGAGACTGGGCAAAAACGGCCTGCATGGCAGATTTCCAAGGCACAAACCACTTTTAAGCAAAAAGAACATTATGGCTCGTCTCAATTTTGCTAAAAAACACCTCAATGATTGCCAAGACTTTTGGGAAAATACCTTGTGGACCGACGAGACAAAAGTTGAACTTTTTGGAAGGTGCGTGTCCTGTTACATCTGGCGTAAAAGTAACACAGCATTTCAGAAAAAGAACATCATACCAACAGTAAAATATGGTGGTGGTAGTGTGATGGTCTGGGGTTGTTTTGCTGCTTCAGGACCTGGAAGGCTTGCTGTGATAGATGGAACCATGAATTCTACTGTCTACCAAAAAATCCTGAAGGAGAATGTCCGGCCATCTGTTCGTCAACTCAAGCTGAAGCGATCTTGGGTGCTGCAGCAGGACAATGACCCAAAACACACCAGCAAATCCACCTCTGAATGGCTGAAGAAAAACAAAATGAAGACTTTGGAGTGGCCTAGTCAAAGTCCTGACCTGAATCCTATTGAGATGTTGTGGCATGACCTTAAAAAGGCGGTTCATGCTAGAAAACCCTCAAATAAAGCTGAATTACAACAATTCTGCAAAGATGAGTGGGCCAAAATTCCTCCAGAGCGCTGTAAAAGACTTGTTGCAAGTTATCGCAAACGCTTGATTGCAGCTATTGCTGCTAAGGGTGGCCCAACCAGTTATTAGGTTCAGGGGGCAATTACTTTTTCACACAGGGCCATGTAGGTTTGGATTTTTTTTCTCCCTTAATAATAAAAACCCTCATTTAAAAACTGCATTTTGTGTTTACTTGTGTTATCTTTGACTAATAGTTAAATGTGTTTGATGAGCAGAAACATTTTGTGTGACAAACATGCAAAAGAATAAGAAATCAGGAAGGGGGCAAATAGTTTTTCACACCACTGTATGTGTGCCTTGGTTTGTTTGTGTGCACTGTGACTCCTATGATCCCAGGGGGCGGCCCTTAGTACTTAAAATGGCAGATTTCTATTTAGGATTACCCAATGGCACATACTACTAAAAAGTATATTTTTATGCATATGGTCCATTTAGATGAAGCAGGGTTTTATACAGGGGTATAGTTTCTCTTTAATTCGCCTTACTAACCCATTTGTTCTGTCCATATTGGTGAGGACCCCCCTCTGTGTTAGCAGAATAACATACATATCGCTAGGATAGAGCTGTTTATTTGCTGTTGCGTTTGGTGGTCTTTCTTTATAGTCACTTTCTGTGGTTTTGCCCTCGTTTGCCAGGATATGCGGAACATCCGATTTGCCTACAAGCAAGATCTGCGCACGCGTAAATCTGTATTTGAGAATCTCACGAAGTTTGCCTTTCCATTAAATTACGGCTTGGTGAGTCTCATTTGGGCCTTTTATGGCCTGTCTGTGCTGGATCTGGCATGGGGCTAGTAAAGTAGGCTGGTTGGCACACTTCTTATCTTATCAAGCAGCCACATAGGTGGTAGGGCAGGTAGAGGGGCATCAATGGTTAGTGGGACAAAATGACATGCAGGTTAAATAGGTGCCAGTATTTGGGGGGCATCAGTGCCACAATATGAGTGGAATGGAGAGCCCTGGGGTGTGCCAGAGCTAGACAGGCTGTATCACTCACTTCTGACTCGTTGCATCTTGCCTTCAACAGACCCATTGGCTTATCCCTGTGGGGGGCAGTAGTGAGCCCACAGTGTTTACCAGTTTAGTCATATCACTTAAACAACCTCCCTGTCTTGGGAACTGACAGGTACCAATAGGTGCCCTGAAGGCCTGCAGATAATAAAATTACCATTTAAACCTAAACATCAATTTAGGCTTAATATTTGCCCACTGCCAGTGCATGATAGATATTTTTGGCAGCAAATACCTGGGGCTGCGATACCATCTGTCTGTCCTGACCCAGGGTTAAATTCAGCATGGGGGCAAACTGTCCAATGAGAAGCCACTCTGCATATCCATTGCTCTACAGGGGCAGGGCCATGTTTTTTCAGCCCCCTGCTCCTATGATTTTGTATCAGGTCCTTTCAGTGTTCTGGCACAGACCCGATATAGGGGGGGGGGGGGGCAGCTCCATCCCTCCATCTGTCAGCACAGCACTCACGTGCCAAGAGGTATTGAGCAGTGGCCATGCCAAGTGGCTTCTCGTTGGAGGAACCTCTGGGCCACCAAAACAAGTAGCCTGTGAGGAAAATGTGTCAGGCCCAGGCAGCTTCTCTTAACTTACATATACTGTATTAAAACTGAGTAGGTGCGCATTCGCAGAATAGTTGCACACATGCGCCATAACCTCTATGAACCTCTAGCTAATGAATAGCAGCTTAAATTCTTTACACAACTGTCCCCTCAAAATGGATTAGGCAAAGGCAGATCTCCATTTATGGCTTTCCCTTTCTGTCAAACATATATATATATATATAATATCTCACTTATTGTTGTATTGTACTTTCCCCACAGCCGCTCTTTGCCTTTGAGTACAAAGAAGTGTTTCCTGAAAACGGCTGGAAGGTCTATGACCCGATCCAGGAATACAGGCGGCAGGTAGGGACAATTCACTTTATTAACTACAGGTATTGGACACGTTATACAGAATGCTCTGGGGGTTTCTAGTTGAGTTTTTCTGTAATTTGGATCTCCATACCTTAGTCCTACTAATAAACTACTAATAAGTCTACTAATAAAGCCAATAAGATTGTTTTGCCTCCAATAAGGATCCATTATATCTTAGTTGGGATCAAGTACAGGTACTGTTTTATTATTACAGAGAAAAGGGAATCATTTAACCATGAAATAAACCCAATAGGGCTGTTCTGCCCCAATAAGGGGTAATTATATCTTAGTTGGGATCAAGTACAGGTACTGTTTTATTATTACAGAGAAAAGGGAATCATTTAACCATTAAATAAACCCAATAGGGCTGTTCTGCCCCCAATAAGGGGTAATTATATCTTAGTTGGGATCAAGTACAGGTACTGTTTTATTATTACAGAGAAAAGGGAATCATTTAACCATTAAATAAACCCAATAGGGCTGTTCTGCCCCCAATAAGGGGTAATTATATCTTAGTTGGGATCAAGTACAGGTACTGTTTTATTATTACAGAGAAAAGGGAATCATTTAACCATTAAATAAACCCAATAGGGCTGTTCTGCCCCCAATAAGGGGTAATTATAACTTAGTTGGGATCAAGTACAGGTACTGTTTTATTATTACAGAGAAAAAGGAAATCAGTTTTAAAATTCTGAATTATTTGATTAAACTGGGGTCTATGGGAGACAGGCTTTCTGTAATTCAGAGCTTTCTGGATAACAGGTTTCCGGATAAGGGATCCCATACCTGTATTTCCATTCTTTATTCTAACAGCCCTAGATGGAATAAAGCTTATTGCTGATTGGTTGTGTAACTACATAAACCTATTGGCACACTGTGATCATTATAAGTAATTAACAGCACAGAGTTCAATAAAAGGCATTGTGGGAGACTCACAGCTATGGATATGCACTGACACTGGCCAGCATTTATACCTATTGGTGTAGCATTCTAGCCCTTTGTAAACCGTTTTATCTGTACTTTCTTAAACAGGATCCAAACGCAAATAAAAAAATAAATAAATGTGAACTTTCTCCTCTGAGCACTTTTGCGATGTACATTCATTCTGCAGTTTTGGTTTCTGAGAAGATTCAGAATATCAGAATATTGATTTCTCCTTAGAATTTGCATGTATTGTCATATAAATGCCGTTCTCCTAATACACAAATCATTGTGCACTTGTTCTCCAAATGCTTTAAAACTCTTTGTTTCCATGAAAACTAAAAGCAGCGAAACCATTTCCTAATCATATCATTAATGGGGCTGAATTTCTTCCAACAGGATCAAAAATCTGCATGCAAAAATAATCGAGCAAGATGCTATGATTAAAGTCCTCCATCAGCGCTCGCGGAAGGATCCCGGGAAGAATGACAGCTCCAGTTTACGCCCGGCCCGCTCCGTACCTTCTATCGCTGCCGTGACTCTGCCCAACACAAGCACAGGAGTCCATTCCAGGCAGACATGGGTGAACAGCAACCAGGCGGCCGAGGAGAAGAAGGAAGAGAAAGCCCGCAAGGGAAGTATAGGTAAATGCTACAGCTTATTGTATGGCCTGGGGATGTTAGCCATGACCATTGGCTCTTAAATATTACTCCTAATGCCCTCATAGCAGACGCTAGGTTGGTTGTTATTCACTACTAGGATATAGATAACCATTAGCTTCTGCAGACTTTTAGGTCACTTGGGCTACCCCACTTCCAGCTATATCAGTCACAGGGCAGTGATAGTTACTATAGGCCAAGCTCCACTGCACCAATATGCTTTTTGCCTCTGTGGTTTCTTCTGGATCAGTAAAAAAGAGTGAGTTGTTAGGTCACTGGGTGCGTGGCCAACCAACAAAAGCTGGTAGTTTGGAAACTGCAGGCATAGCATTGGCAGGAACTGTCTCCTAGGTTGGCTTACTGCCTGCATGGGGAGGATACCATATCACTTTACCAGTACATTCAGTTGATTGGTTCAGCAGAAATACTTTGGGGTCTATTGGTTCTTTAAGGTGATGGTGTTTAAATCATGACTACCAACCCAGAATTCCCCCAAATGAGTGCAGATCTCTATGCCTCCATAGCTCATAAGGGGTCTAGATAGACAGATTCCAGGTTAAGCTTTCAGCATGATGGAAATAATGGTATCCTCAGAAACCAGCAGTGATAGAACCAGAAAACACATTACAACATGGGAGGGGGGTTGCAGTGAAGCTAACCAATTTATTGTCTTAGTAGAACCCTCACCTAGATTCTCATTTGTAGGTCTGAATCAAGGCAAGGATCACCATGAAATCCCATCACCTTCCTTACTGCTTCTCCCTCCATCTTTGTTTCTGCCGCCCCCAATACCACTTGTGACGGCATCTCATGCCAAAACAGGAAGCAAAGACAACAGCACCCAGACGGAGAAGAGTCCTGAGCTGTTTTGGCCAAACAGTGCTTCGTTCCCAGGCAGGGGGCGGATAAACATGACTCCCTCGAGCAGCCCCTTGCTACGGCACACTGCCAACAAAGCATGTGAGAAACTAGGTAAGCGTGAGAATGGCAAACATGGAGACATAAAGAGAGTAGGCACAAGGCTGACCCCTCCGTATAACTTTGTCCCAGCCAATCGGAACATGCGGTTGGCCAGGTATGTGCATAATGCCTGTGGGTAGCTGGCATTGGCAGTTGGGTAAATTTATGTGAAGAGCCCATTGGTGGCACAAAATGTTGGCACTACTATAATAAGACAAACTGGGCAGGGAACAGTGTTGCAGTTGGCTAGGGAAGTCGTTGGCAGTATTGCCAATGGTAAACACTGACCAGTGCCAAATAAGATGTGGCAATCCGTATTCACTCCCCCACCAACGCATGGGTGATATGGATCGGAAGAGGTGGGAGTGCTCAGCCTGAAGGCCACTGAGGGTGAGATTTGGAATTAACTTGTTTGTTCTCCTAGATACCCCTGGAAGCTCACTATTCAGCCCATTGACCTACATCAGTGATTCTCATGCTGTGGGGCTGGTACCCCTGGGGTGATATGGTGCAGTGGCAGTTGGGGGTGCTCAGCATGGAGGCCACCTAAGTTGATATATCATGCTCAGCTTGAAGGTTTATTAGGGTGAATACTCTTGCCTGCTGTCCTAGATATTTTTGGAACCAATGGCTTCTCCATGGAGCCTTAACCACAAGGCTTTTCCACAACCGTTGCCCTAGATAAAGGCCATTTTGGTTGGATGAGGGTTATTGTGTTGCTCAGCACTTGTCTAGTACAGGGATGGGAAATATTCTAACAATGTTCTTGTATTCTTGGTTTCTCCTAGATAATTCCCCTGTTCTTGGGCAGACTCCAGATCACAGAGGGCGAGTTGGCAACACTGCTCACAAAAACGACTTCCCGGAAGCAGAAAATACAATGGAAGTCCTTATTTAAAGACATTTATTGTACAGAAGCCCTCTCCCCTGATGACAGGAGCCTATAGACACGCAGGGCTGGAGGCAGCCCACAGGAAGGCCATGGTTTGACAAGCGGATACAGAAATGGAGGAAAAAGAAAAGCAATGGGAGGACCCAGAAGTTTTGTTGAAGGACTTTGGAATGTCATTGGCTGGAGTCAAGGAGAAGGCAAAGACTTATCCCCATTGTATGGGTTTTAATAATTTGCATGAAATTTTATATTTCTGTCCTGCAGCTACATTTCACATTTGTATTGAGTTGCCCATTAAAAAGGCACAATGGCCTTCGACTTAATAAAAACTCTCATCGTCTATCTTATTCTTTGCGCAGTGTTAGTCTGGGCCTCGTGGGGCCCACCAAAGACACCCAAGCGGTGATAGGAAAATGCTGATATTTGTATTGATGAACAGATGTTTTGCTGAGCCTGTAGGGCACCTGGGTCTCCTGGAAAGCATGGAGCCGGGAAGCCCCATAACTTCACCTTTTGGGGGTCCACCTTTATCTTCTTGGCAAGAGTAGAGAGACAAACAAGACTTCTGTTCCCTTATCTGATACAATGGATGGGGATTTGCATTGTTGTCATGTAAGTAGGTACCTAGTAACCAGCACCTAGTGCCACGTAGATAAAGCCTGCAAATTTGCCAGTCTTTTCATACAATTCAGTCTTTTCAGACACAACTGGGTATCACTGCTCTGTGTTTGATGGCTCCCAGCATGGATTGTGGGTGTTTAAACTCTGGTTCTGTTTTGAAATGATAGATTTTTAAAGACTAAAGCTGCCTGTACATGGGGCAGTGGGGTAGAGACCAAGTTGGTAAGTAATTGGCCTGTGCATAAGGGGCAAACCAATGACCCTTCCAGTCAGATAACTATGTGGTTGGTTTAAAATACTGCTTAGGCTCCTATTATGATCCAGTAGTTGCAAAGGAACAAATCAGCCCTAGTTGACCCATCATGTGCAAATGGGGCAAAGAACCCCCACGATTGCCAATATATGATGTGTGCTTGGCACTCACTATTCCCAGAGTAATAATAAAATCACAATAGGCTGGTGTGTGTATCTCCGGCAGACCAGTGCTGGCCATGACATTACAGTTCTGACGCTGATGGTTTGCGGTATTAAGAGGTAAGTGTGTGTATAGGCGGAGCAAACACAGGAATTTGCCCTTTGCTGCCTGGGTTCCCTCTCTCGTACTTGTTATGCTCCAGTGCATGCCACAATGCATTGCTTTGTTCTCTGGCAAACAGACGTACAGAAGGACAATCCCAGAAGTGTGCAAGGCATTGTGTTAAATGGAACTTTGGCTGACTTGGTTACTTGGACATGGAGAAGAGGCATCTGATCACCAAGCGACTAACAGCTGCTCTGTTACATTATACTTACATTTTCCCAAATTTTTTTCGAACTGTAGCATCTAAAGGCCATAGCAGCAGGTGGTCACACAGTGGTACAATCTGGCTGGGATCATAGGCAGGCAGGCTTGGGAACCAGCTGGGCAGAGGTTCTGAATGAGATAAGAATATTTATTATTCATTATTAGTATGCTTCTCAACAATGAAAGCTGTATTTTCCAAGCTACAAGAAGCAGCTACCAATAGCCCTGTGTAACATAAGCCTAAAGCTGGCCATACACGCACCGATAATATCGTGTGAAACCTCGTTCCGTGCGATATTGGGTGCGTGTATGGCAATTCGGCGAGTTGACCGATATCGCAGGAGGCTGCTGATATCGGTCGACTCGCCGATTGGGCGGGTTAAAAGATTTTGACCGGGCGCCATAAAAGGCGTCTGAGCAAAATCTGCCGTCAGGGCTGAATCGGCAGAAGGAGGTAGAAATCCTATTCTACCTCCTTATCTGCCGTTTCAGCACTGAACGTTAGTGGTGGATTGCACGAAACATCGAGAATCGCCACGTGTTTGGCCACCTTACACTCAGGTACTGGTATTCCTGAACTGCAAGAAGTGCTCAGATGTACATACATACTGACCCCTGCTGGTAGATCTGTAGTAATGCAGTCTGATGATAAATGACTGATACTTGCAACATTATCCTACAGCTGAGGGTGAATATGAGCACATATTCTCCCTTAAGGGATCCCAGTGATGCAAAGGGCCCAGTACAGATACTTTCTCTTGCAGGTGTCTGTGGGACACAGGGACCATGGGGTATAGTATCTACCAGCAGGAGGCAGGACACTAGAAGAGGAAGAAGAGTACGAAGCCCCTCCTCCCTGCTACTATACCCCCGTGCATATCCTGTTAGCTCCAGTTTTTTCTAGTGTCCTCAGGAGACAGGATCTCTCTACCATCCTACAAGAAATTTCTTCGTCCAGATTGAATCTGGCACCAGGGGCTGACCTACAGGGGCCTCTCCAAGGGCTTCCTATACAGGCTTCCCCCGCCGTGGGACTGAGCACACTGGGGCCAGTAAGCCTCCTCTGGAGCGGGCCAGACAGGAATCCCTGCCTCTACATGTGAGCGCAGAAGCTGTCCAGTGCTGCGTTTGCCAGAATCCAGGATCTCCATCCTGAACAGTTCCTCATCCAGGTCAGCCTATGCCTTTGCTTGCCCAGCCGCTTAGCCTGCCTACTCAGCCTGCCTTACCTAGTCCTCCTGGTCTTCTCTCCCCCTGTTCGCCCCCATGCGTTCCACCTTGCGTTCCACAGCAGTTCCTCTCTTTCGCGCGCTCTGACGTCACTGTGCGACTCCCTTCTTCTGCGCGCTTCTCCTTCGCACCACATAGGCCTGCTCTCCATCCTGAACGGTTCTCCCTGCTGCAGCTCTCCTCGCATCACGGCTCGCCATCCTTCACTAGGGTGGGACTCTGCATCGACTCTCCCACTCTCCATCCTGAACGTGGTCGCTCCGCTCGCCATCCGGGGACCCCAGCCACTTAGATATTGAAGGAAAACGCAGGCCAGACGCTGGAGGGACGGTACCCGCTCAGGGGTGGGATATTTAACGGGGGAAGATCAGGCACATACCTAGGAATGGCTTAGGAAGGCATTGGCTATTATGGGCATCATTGGGCTGGAGATTACCTTGCCTGGCACTGTGCCAAGTCAGGGTGCCTGGCACTGTACTCAACTACCTAACCTGTACCTGGCACTGTTCTTAACCTGTGCCTGGCATGGTACTTAACTCGCACTTGGCATTGTACTCTACCTTGCCTGGCTCTGTACTTAACCTGTACCTGGCACTGTACCTAACTTGTGCCTGGCGTTGTACCTAACTTGTACTTGGCACTGTACCTAACCTGTGCCTGGCGTTGTACCTAACTTGTACTTGGCACTGTACCTAACCTGCGCCTTTGTACCTAACTTGTACTTGGCACTGTACCTAACCTGTGCCTGGCGTTGTACCTAACTTGTACTTGGCACTGTACCTAACCTGCACCTTTGTACCTAACTTGTACTTGGCACTGTACCTAACCTGTGCCTGGCACTTTACTTAATCTGTACCTGGCACGGTACTAACCTTTGCCTGGCAATGTACTCAACCACTACTTGGCACTGTACTTTCTCCTGTGCCTGGCATGTACCTGTCATTGGCACGGTACTTAACCTGTACTCTGCACTGTACTTCATCTACACATGGCACAGTACTTAACCTGTGTTTGACACGGTACTTATCCTGTGCTTGGCACGGTACCTAACCTGTGCTCGGCACGGTACTTAACCTGTGCTTGGCACGGTACTTAGCCTATACCGGCAGTTATCCTGCGCTCGGCACTGTACTTCACCTATACCTGGCACTGTACTTCACCTGTGCTTGGCACTGTACTTCACCTGTGCTTGGCACTGTACTTCACCTGTGCTTGGCACTGTACTTAACCTGTGCTTAGCACTGTACCTAACTTGTGATTGGCGCTGTACCTAACTTGTGATTGGCGCTGTACTTAACCTGTGCTTGGCACTGTACTTCACCTGTGCTTGGCACTGTACTTAACCTGTGCTTGGCGCTGTACCTAACTTGTGATTGGCGCTGTACCTAACTTGTGATTGGCACTGTACTTAACCTGTGCTTGGCACTGTACTTAACCTGTGATTGGCACTGTACTTAACCTGTGATTGGCACTGTACTCAACCTGTGATTGGCACTGTACTCAACCTGTGTTTGGCACTGTACTCAACCTGTGCTTGGCACGGTACTCAACCTGTGCTTGGCACTGTACTCAACCTGTGATTGGCACTGTACTTAGCCTATGCCGGCTATTAACCTACTCCTGGCACTGTATTTAACCTTTCTAGCATGGTACCTAACCCTTGCTGGGCTCTGTGTTAACCTGCTCTGGCACGGTCCTTAACACGGGCTTGGCTCTGTATTTATCTGTACCTGGCACTTAACATGTACGTGGCACCGCACCTCACCTGTAATTGGCACGGTACTTAACCCATACTTGGCACTGTACCTAATACGTACTTACCCGTACTCTGTCCATGGCACGGTTATGACCACATACCGGCGCCATACCTGCCACGGTACTTAGCTCCGTACTACTCCTGTACCTAGCACTGTACTAGGCACTGTACTTAACTCCGTACCTGCAAGGTACTTGGCCTTACTCCTGGCACTGCTCTTGCCACCACGCCTGCTTCTGCGCTTGGCTCCGTCTCCACACCGCACCTGGCCCCATACCGACTACGTCCTGCACACCAGTACTTCACCGTACTCGGCTTGCACTGACACTGTAGTAAGCCTTCTACTACACTGTAATAGTCCCCATTCTGCCCTTACTCGACAGGATATTCCTTCACTACCGACCTTAGGCTGCTCGATGCTCACCGGGTTTTAGGGGTACTCCCCCTTATGGGACAATCCAAACATGCGCTAAGTGTCGCTATGGGCCTCCTTTCTGGCAGAAAGGAACTGTTCTCTGTTTTGTCACAGTTTCAGCGTTTTCCCACTCCTAGTCTTGCCCTCACCAGCCACCTTCCAACTCAGGGGTGGCTCCTGATCTGGCTACGGGGCACTATGCTTCAGTGCAGGCTCCCACCTTCAGCACGGATCCCACCCATGGGCCAATCTGCTTCCACTGGCATCCCCAGTTGGCCGCCCGCCTGGATAAGATATTGGACAGGCTGGGCCGCGAGGGTCCTGTTTCTTTCGGACCAAATAGCCCAAGCGCCAGGTCTTCCATCCAGGAAGACTTAGCATTACGAGCCCATACACGCCTGACCATTGGGAGGATCATCCTTAGTGAAGGAGAGGTCTCCCAGATGACCTAAAGGAGCCATTTGACTCTTCCTAGTCACCTTCCGAAGCCCTTCTCTCTATCATTGCATCGGTCATTCCCTCTCACCTTACGGTCACAAAATCTCCCAGGATTCTCCCAAGCATTAGTAATACCTTCCGTATTCCATATCAGGAACAACCGGATAACCTCAGGCAGCCTGAGTGGGATCGCCCAGAAGACGGTTCCGGGCCGATTGTTGTCCCCAACCCGGCTACTATTCCACAGCAAGGGCCGGTATAGTAATTCTCCTCCACCCTTCTGTGGACACTCCTCTCATCCACTCTCTCTCTTAGCAGAGAATGTTGACGTCCTATCGTGGTCCCATCCTGGGGCCCCCAGGCCACCCAGTCCTGGTCCAAGAAGCCAGCAGCCTAGCCTTCTGAATTCAGGATGCCAAGGAATTCATGGAAAAGCGGTTCACCGCTCTTCCCGTGGTGACATCTCTGGTCAGCCGAAACACCTCAACAGGTCGCTGAGCACCATACCTCCTAGGGCCTGCCCCTGCCGGGCCGGAGCTTCCCTAGACGAACAAGTCCAGGCCTTCCCGTCTCAGGGACCCTTCTTCGCCTTAGGACTCCAGCTCGAACTCTCCAGGGATACTCTCTCCCAGATTACCTGGCTAATCCCCGGTTTCAGGACCACACTCTCATAGGAGGCAGACACTGTGGCCTGCCAACCCTCCAGGAAGCGGATTTCGCCTCAACTCAGAACCGTGGGTACACAGGATTCCATCCTCGGACTACCATCTCAAATTCCATTCCAAACCACGTCTCATGATGGAACCCCTCAGGCCACCTATCGCGGCCTGAAATCCCAATGTACAACGGTGAATCCGGTCATCTAGGATGTTCACCTTCCGCCTACCCTCCTTCCCATGGAAATTCTTACGCCTAGGGACAACAACCACCCCTTCCATTCACCCAGGGTCACCTTCATGACCTGCAGTGGAACATTCTGACCTAAGGATTAAGATCCTGCCCAAGACATGATTCCTTGCGTGGTGCCTCCGTACATATCTTCTGCCAAAGCCGGGCCCTCCTGGAATCTCAAGGGCGGATTCGGACTGTGGACGCCAGTCCAACAAGTTGGGTCATAGATCATTGGCTCAGAAACCTGGTCGGCTTCAGAAGCACATCTCCTGATCGGCACCAGGAAGATCAGGACAACCCGCCAGGGCATCCTTCTCCTAACCACATCGAACCGCAGGTCCCACAATTCAGGGCCAGCTACCATGACCCTCTTGCCCCACAGCCACGGGGACCTCATACAGCATACCCCTCCGCCTCACAGTCGTCAGAAAGATCAAGAAGGAAACAGGCACAGTCACTCTGGGGCCCTATACTGGCCGGAAAAGCCTGGTCCACCAACGATGGCGCTCAATAAGCCAGATCCTGGCACCTTCCTCAGGACTCCGACCCCTCGCTCAAGGTACCACTCGCCAACCTGAGCCAGACTGACAGTGGACTAGCAAGCACAAGGCTTACACCAGAGGGTAGCTGTACCACGAACACAGCTCGGAAGCTGGTATCCTCCAAGGCCTCTCACCAAGCATGAAGGATCCACTAGACCTGACGCGTTCGGGACCATCCCTCCAGCTCCCTCCTTCACTAGTTATTCCCACAGCTTAGTGGGGAAGAAGGGTGTGACCCTGGATTCTTCCGAAACCTAGATTGGCCTAGCTCGGCATCTTCCAGCGAAGATGGCCATCCTACCAGACGTCCACATTTTCCACAGGAAGACACACTCCTCCTGGTGACCTCACCTGGGACCTCAACCAGGCCCCTTCCTACTCGGCAACTCTGGCCCAGGGCCATCATCTGCCTTGTCTGCCTACCTCTAAGACAGTCCTCCTGACCGCTACCTCCTCGACCACGGAGTGCCTGATATCTCAGCATTTTACATCGGCAGCGCTACTTACCTTCCTTCACGCGGACTGGGCAGTCCAAAGAACACTTCCCAGCATTGTTCCAAGGGTGAATCTCTCCTTCACTCAACCACGTTACTTACATTCCCAAGGGCTTAAGAATTCACCTCCCTCGGGGTAAAGACACGTACCGCAGGACCCGCGACACCAGATACAGAGCTCGCATGGCTTGGAGGAAGTCGCCTCCCCTTTGTTCCAGAGCATACTCCATTATGGCTATTGGATTAGGGGACTTCCGGTGCAAAAAGTCAGCCAAACAAGTCTGCAGAGCCTTCACTGGGACGCCTGTCCTCACTACCAATTACAAAACGAAGGGGTTTTGCGGCATCCAACATTCATCTTCATTATTAAATACTAGCCTCGCTTCTCCCACCCTCTTGTTGGGGCAGCTTTGGTATGTCCCCATGGTCCCTGTGTCCCACAGACACCTGCAAGAGAAAAGGAGATTTTGTGATACTCACCGTTAAATCCTTTTCTCTCAGGGCGTCTGTGGGACACAGGGCTTCCCCCCCGGAAGCGGGCTATCCTGGAGTTCTCTCTACCTTCATTTACATAGTTCCTGGATAACATTTGACAAAACTGGAGCTAACAGGATATGCACGGGGGTATAGTAGCAGGGAGGAGGGGCTTCATACTCTTCTTCCTCTTCTAGTGTCCTGCCTCCTGCTGGTAGATACTATACCCCATGGTCCCTGTGTCCCACAGACGCCCTGAGAGAAAAGGATTTAACGGTGAGTATCACAAAATCTCCTTTTCTGCCCTGCCTTAAACCCAACCTAAGAGTAGCGGTGCCAGGGGGGTGCTGGGAAGGGCTGAGATTGCTGCTAAGTGCATTAGATGAAAGGGCCCCGGCATAGCTTAAACAAAGGGAGGGCAGGCAGGGTACAGGCAGCTGTCAGTGACAAATTCACGGGAAGTGTCCCCAAGTACACGGGACGGATTCTATTTCCCAGGCTCGGCCAGCTGGCCCCATTGTACTGGTGAGGTGCCAAACACTGGTTTCCCTGCCATTTGTACACAAGTAATTACAGGGCACATCACCTGACAATAGGCGCAGTATGGAGTTATCTCACAAATAGATTGTGTTTTTAGATAAGCCCAAATCATCCTGTAAATGTGGGAGTAAAATCTACTTCTAACAGTCACGTCCCACCTACAGCCATGCAGCATCTTAACATGGCAAGTTAGCTTGAAAAAAGACACACATCTATTAAGATTAAACTTTTATGCCTAAATAAAACCTGCCTTACTGCTAATTGATCCAGAGGGAGGCAAAAACCCTTATGGAGCCTCTGCAATTTGCCTTGGGGGGGGAAATTAGGTGGATTTTTAAGAAGTGAAAAGGTACAATGCTACTGAAATTAGCTACAAGGTTGATCCAGGGACTGGTCAGAAAGGATTTTTTTCAAATTGGAGAGGCTTCCAACTACTATGTTAATATTATTGTTCTAAATCTAATGTTGGACTGTTACAGTGAATCAAATATTGCCGACATTTAACCGGGAACACTCAACTGCCCAACATGTGGAACTGATGGAAACTAATTCAAAGGATAAGGATATTGAGAACATTTTCATCTTTCTATGTGCACCAATGTGTGTAGCATCAATAATGGCATTAGAGACTATTCTGCTACAAGTAAAGATAATGATGGAACCCACTAGGAGAAGCCAGGAATCCCCAGCAGGACCAGGCTGGATAAAACAAGCACAGTAAGAGGGTTTATGGGATTCAGTTAGATGTGGGCTGTGCCATCTTCTCTAACTTCTCTCATTAGAACTCATTAAAGGGATGATGGGTATGAGCCAACAGTGGGCTTGCAGGTGATTCTGACTGGCTCCCTAATAAGAAAATACAGCACAGACCAATATCATTTAAAGTTTATTGTATACATTTATTAGTAATGTATTCTTTGCATGGAAGAAAGCACTCCAAACCTTCCCAAAGACACAACCACACTGCTCGCAGTACACCCCTTTATGGCATAATCCTAACTTGGAGCAATTCCAAACAATACCTGACCCCAGAATATGGGCACGCCATAATATCAAATATATATCGGATATAATGCCACAGGGCGAACTGCTTGCCTTTCAAGAACTGAAACACATTTTTTCTCTCCCCAATACCATGCTTTTTAGATACTTACAACTGCGCCATGCTACTGGAACCCAATTTGGAGGTCTAACAGCGGATATAACCCCAAGAAATATAGAGACCCTAACTCACATAGAGGACCTCAAAAAACCTCTCTCAATGTTTTATGCTCAGCTGACGAGGGCAGGCAATGCAAATCTCACCAAATTACGTGAGAAATGGCAAAGAGACATTCCCCAACTCAATTCAGACCAATGGGAAAGCATACTAGAGTCAACATTTGACGGGATTATCAGTAGCAGA
The DNA here is from genome assembly GCF_000004195.4 of Xenopus tropicalis. Taxonomy (NCBI): domain Eukaryota; kingdom Metazoa; phylum Chordata; class Amphibia; order Anura; family Pipidae; genus Xenopus; species Xenopus tropicalis. The sequence continues at coordinate 164,883,986 of NC_030678.2, read as the reverse complement.
GACAAACTAACACAGCTGAAATACCTCCACCGCACTTATATGACACCCCAAAGACTGTATAAAATACACCCAGACATAGGACAGGAATGTCCCAGATGCTGTCACTCCCCAGCTGATTTCCTACATATGGTGTGGAGCTGCCCACAGGCACAACGCTTCTGGGGGAAAGTAGTGAATACTATAAGGAACAGAACTAATCTAGTACTCCAGTTAGATCCAACAGTAATACTGCTAAATCAGGTAGAGGATCTATCACCTAAAAGGGACGAAAGAACACTACTCCTAATACTGTACGCAAAAAAACGATTGCCTTATACTGGAAATAACCAGAGGGCCCTAGAGTGTCAGCATGGGAATCCATGATTAACAAAGCCATACCCCTATATAAGCTAACGTACATAAGGAGGGGGTGCCCTCAAAAATTTAAAAAAATATGGTCAACGTGGGTAGATGCAGAACCCTCTTAAGATTTGCAGGTCGAGGAGGATATCGGTCCCAAATCCCCCCACTTGAATGACCTACACACCCAGATACAAGGTTAAAATATAACATCAATATTTCACTAAGACCCTGAAGGGCATGCTAGTAACCAGAAACAAAGGTTGAAGGATAAATAGCTTAGGTATCAGCAAAGAAGACACTGCAATGTTATTATGGTTATGTTGTTAATATACTTTATTTACTTTCTTTCTGTACAACAAGCAATTGACAATGAAACAATATAAAGCAAACTATGTACATTTAAACTCAATAAAAAAAATTGTTAAAAAAAAAAATATATATATTCTTCTTCTCAGATGCATTTGTCAGAAGATGCAGTTGTTCATAAAGAAGCCAACACAAAGGGCTGCCAACGGGACCAAGATGTTATGCAGGGGTCCAAAGATGGTATTTAGGACCCCTGTATGTGCCCCCGTCCCTCCCCCGTTGGCAGCCAAGTTGTTTCATGGATTCGTGGAGTCAGGCCTACGGAAAAATTAATATACAATAAGCAAAGCATTTATGCCATCAATACATTCTTCTTTGAAAATGTAAACAAAGAATAAACAAAGAATAAAACATGACAATAAATGCCATACTTACGTCGATCTTCTAAAGCCGTTGTTTCTCAGATGCATTTGTCAGAAGATGCAGTTGTTCATAAAGAAGCCAACACAAAGGGCTGCCAACGGGACCAAGATGTTATGCAGGGGTCCAAAGATGGTATTTAGGACCCCTGTATGTGCCCCCGTCCCTCCCCCGTTGGCAGCCAAGTTGTTTCATGGATTCGTGGAGTCAGGCCTACGGAAAAATTAATATACAATAAACAAAGCATTTATGCCATCAATACATTCTTCTTTGAAATGTAAACAAAGAATAAAACATGACAATAAATGCCATACTTACGTCGATCTTCTAGAGCCGCTGTTTCTCAGATGCATTTGTCAGAAGATGTAGTTGTTCATGAAGAAGCCAACACAAAGGGCTGCCAACGGGACCAAGATGTTATGCAGGAGTCCAAAGACGGTATTTAGGACCCCTGTATGTGCCCCCGTCCCTCCCCCGTTGGCAGCCAAGTTGTTTCATGGCTTCGTGGAGTCAGGCCTAAGGAAAGATAGCTCAGTGTTAGCCATGGAGTAGCTGTTTGTAATAATTCTGCAATTTGTTCATTTTTATTATTCGCATTTACAATTTTTGCCATTTCATGCTCTATTACATGCTAATTTAAAGGCCAACTACAACTATTTAATAATAACATGTTCTCCCATCACAGCTTGTTTGACTGTTCCCTAGATTTGGCTTAGTTTAGTTACCTCTGCCCTAATACAATCCAAGCCTTTATTACTGGCGGTTTTAGTTACAGAATGATTGTGTATGTGGGAAAGCCAGAGAATATTATATAAATAATAGCAGTAGTTGGTTATAGTCTATACATCAAGGGAACTATAATGAGAATGAGGGGTTCCCCTACCTCACTGCAGATGTCTCATGAGGCTCCTCTTTACACCCCTTTCATCCCAGAGCTCTGAGATGAAGGGGTGCGCAAGAAGCTGCCTCGCAGTTGGCCGTCTCTCCGCACTCTTCTGCAGGCACTCACTCACAAAAGAATGGAAGTTGTTACTCCTGGAAAAAATGAAACAGAGGCAAAATTATACTTGTTCATGTTATATTATATCTAATTTTATATAATCAGCACAGCCAAGTGCCCAGACTGGGGATAAAAAAGGCCCTGGTGTTTCAAATACACAGAAACCCAATAAATAATGACCTGTCTATGGCATCTTACAGCAGCCCCTCTGGCATTTGTCAGCCCAGTTCTGCCCTCACTCCTTTCCCATTTCCCCACCCTCTCCCCTCACTTCCTTGTCCATTTCCCCACCCTCTCCCCCTCACTTCCTTGTCCATTTCCCCACCCTCTCCCCCTCACTTCCTTCTCCATTACCCCACCCTCTCCCCTTCACTTCCTTGTCCATTTCCCCACTCTCTCCCCCTCACTTCCTTGTCCATTTCCCCACCCTCTCCCCCTCACTTCCTTGTCCATTTCCCCACCCTCTCCCCCTCACTTCCTTGTCCATTTCCCCACCCTCTCCCCCTCACTTCCTAGTCCATTTCCCCACCCTCTCCCCTCACTTCCTTGTCCATTTCCCCACCCTCTCCCCCTCACTTCCTTGTCCATTTCCCCACCCTCTCCCCCTCACTTCCTTGTCCATTTCCCCACCCTCTCCCCCTCACTTCCTTGTCCATTTCCCCACCCTCTCCCCCTCACTTCCTTGTCCATTTCCCCACTCTCCCCCTCACTCTCCTTCCCTGTTTCAGTGGAAATGACTCACCATTTGTCCCGTGATGATGTTGGCGCGGGACCGTGAATGACGCGCCTGATCAGTTTTGCTCTGGGAAGTTTGCAGAACGCTAGGTTAGAAGAAAACACAGCATAAGAATATGATGATTGACAAATACAACTTATGGAGGGTGATTTACTTTCATTTAAATTTTCAAGCAGTTTTGAATCCTGATAAAACTCAATTGTGTTTTTTTTCCTTGTGTTTTCAAGGAATCAGAAAGTAATATGTTATTAAAATCACGATTTTTCAAAACGTGCATTTAAAATAACATGACAATGGAAATTACGCCACTCACTGACTTACACAGGAGTCGCCAGTTTTTAGCTCATTTATTTCATTCTTGTTTTCTAGATTCTCTAAATTGCGACATTTTTTGAGCTCAAAAAATCAAATACTTATAAATTCAAATTCAAGGTTTTTATGCCTCAAACAATTGTGTAAATATTTTGTGGAAATAATGCAAATTAAAATTTTAGTAAATCAGACCCTTAGTTATTAATACTTAATATTTCATGTTACAACATAACACATACAGGTCCTCTGACCCTTCTACTAACAGTTACGCAGTATAATACACACACACTAGGGTTTACTTACGGAGATGCCCTTCAGCCATATAGATGGCCGCAATCCCCAGAGACCAGATGTCGGCCTGGATATTAAATTAAAAGGAAAAGACAAGTATTAGAGAAGAATATACACAGGGGCACATGATAATAAATCTGAGAGTCATGTGTGTTACATGGAGTTAAAAACCCCCATAAAGTGTAAGAAGATGAAGGGACTTAGTGTCTTATATTCTTATTCCCTGCACTTTAAATGCATTTCACTCTCTTACTTCAGATTTCCCTCTCATATCACGGGAACCACATTACAGCTTTGGATTTGCTGTTATGAGAGGGGCATGTAAGTGAGTGAGCAGAACATTCCATGCAGTTCCTCTTATGTAAGCTACATACATTTTATATAAAGGTGACATTAACTCTAAAATAAAAAGCAAGAGAGAAGACATCACAATACCTTACAATCGTATGGAACGCTGGTGTCTCCGAAATTAGCGAGCACTTCTGGCGCCATGTATGGTAAAGGGCCAGATGTGCTACTGCTTCTTCCTCCCAGCGTGGCAAAGGTAAACTCACCTGAAATTGTATGGCAAAAGCAGGAATGTTAATGTTCATATATAAATACAACCCCAACAATAAACAACATGAAGAAAAAACATCCATTTTTTTCAGATTCTAAGCGTCACTTACAGATTTTCACGTCTGCGCTTGAAGTGATGACAATATTCTTCAAGCTGAGATCATGGAGGATTACCTCTTGCCTTTCCAGATGACACAGGCCCTGGGAAAAGAATAAAGCAAAAGTGAAAATATAAATATTTTTCATGTTTAATTAATTAGATATATCCAGAATAGCACCGAGGAGCATTGCATGTGACATACCTTTAGTATCTCCTTACAGATGTAGGAGATCCATCCAGGACCAATGGATTTCCTGGTGTTAATCAAAGACTGCACTGTTTCACCAGTACAAATCTCAGTAGAAACCTACAACACAAAGAATAAAGAATATTTGGCACATAGATTTGCGTAGGTCTGTCCTACTATTTTTTTTTGTGGCTGCAAGTGACATATAGGCAACACAAACATTCTGGGTGTGACTGCAGCATCAGGGGCTACTGAGAAGTGGTCACATGTGCTGGACCCTTGTTTATAATAAATATATTACGTGCATAAATGTGTAACCTGTTTGAATAAATCTGTACTTACCCACAGTCCTTCGTATGGTGATGGTCTCACAGAGGCTGTAGAATAAAATGCCCCATAAAAATCGCTGATGTTTCTGTGGCCCGAGATCTTCTGATGTACCTCGATTTCATTGAGGATCTTTTTCTGCTTCTAGTTTCAAGCAAAAGAAACAAAGTAAATTAAATGGACACATTTACCATTTCAGATACCCCAAACTAACTTATAGTTGTGAAGAATGACAGACTTGTAATACTCACTACATGAGAATTGCCCAATATGACTGACTCTCCCTGTTATTTTATTTCCTATATCCCATAAAGTATTCAATCGGTATATGCTACTTATTTTTACATTTACATAGTTATTAGGGGTCAGGGTATTTCATTGATTGGTGCCAAAATGGGAACACACTGATAGCTGGTTAGAAAGTTCTTCTAATGATAACCATAATGTTGGTATAACAAAAGGCTAATTAGTATCTAATTAGAGTAATCATATAAGGACACATTACCTCCACGTCCTGAATGATGGTAACGGCCACCTCCTTTCTTTGGCTGCGGAGCCATGCCTGTAACAAAAAGTAGGGAAAGAAGCTCTGTGATCATTACTAATGGAACAGTATGGGAAAGCAAACAGATATAGCGTGTGGTATGGGAAGGTTTATTGGCAGCTTCAGAAGAACAAGAAAAACACAAATACAAGGACAACGCTAGAGGGTACAAGCAATAGGCAACATTACAGAGTCACCCAAAAGCATGAGACAAAATACACAATTTTAACAATGAGTAAAATATCTTACAACATAAATGACTCCATTGGGGTCCTCTCCTATACGCTCCCCTAATTTAAGGAATCTTCCGGGTTCCTAAAAAATAAAATAGTATTTGAAAGCACAATAACTACAATATTAAACTAATAGAATGCAGTTGCACCTTTCCAACATGAGGGAAGCACAGGAGGTGTAGGAGGAAACTGGGAAATGGAGGGGAGAACAAGGGCTGGAATATTTAAGTATCCATGACAGTTGTGCTACTGCATCATTTAATGTTCCAAAATCCAATTTTACAGCTGCTTACTGGGAATCTGTCCGCAAGTGAGGGTGTTTCATGCTCCTGGGGAAGAAAAAAAAGTTTAATCAGATCAACGTATTTTGTGGAACTGCTAAAATTTTCCTTGAAGGACAAGGAAATGTTAATTTACTGGGTGGCACCAATGTTAGTTAATGCAGCCAAGCTCACATATTGACCTGAGAAATCATCTGTATAAACAATCCCCTGTCTCCCCCCAAGCTGAAGAATTAGACTTTGAGATAAGAGTAGCTTATTATACAGAAGGATAAAAATACAGGCCCTTGAAATATAAACTGATAAAAATGATTAATTAGATCTTTCTGCTCAAACTTCATTAAAGGCTTTGAGGCTCACCTTGGTGATCTGAGCATCCACTTGCTCTGCCTCAGGGACTTCAGGCTGGCAGATGGTAGTGCCAGATTCCTGGGGTGTCTCCTATTTAGGAGAAAGAAAAAAATGATTGTTAGATGAACTGAACCCTTGATCTTAAAAAGAACTGCAACACCCAAACTTTTATGTGTGTGCCCATAAATAAGGGGAGAAAGCAGAGCTGTGGAGCTGGGTAGGGGGTTGTTATGTTTGGCTGTGTCCTTCATACTGGGTTTCATATTCAGTTTTAAAAAGTATTTTGGGATTTTGACATATGATTTCTTCTTACCTGGCAGGATTCAGGAGTGGGGACCTCTGGAGTCTCCTGGTTATGAAAGGGAAAGAAAAACATGTTGAACATTGTATTATTTCTGTTGTAAAGAAGCTAAAATACAATGATGCATAAAATATACTTTATTTGCCCCTTCCCTCCCTCTCGTATGCTTACCTGGCAGATGTTAGTGCCCGACTCCATGGTTTCCTCTGGTGTTTCCTCCTAAAAGAGATAAAAGTTCATTAACTGATTAACTACTTGATGAACCCTCTGTATAAACAAACCACTCTCTTCCCTATGCTAAACCATTAGGCTTTGAGATAAGAGCAGCTCATTATACAAAAGGATTGTAAAAGAGGTATACTTCCCCTTTAAATGTTTATTGGTAAAGATTTTGTAATATCTCTGCTTAAATCTAATTAAATACCTGAAGGTGTTCCTGGCTCATATGCATCAGAGCCTCCTCTCTGATGCATCGCTCGTACCAGGAATTGTACTCCCAGTCCAATTCCTAGTAAAAAGGAGATACAATTTGTTGTTATATAAATATAAATATCTAGTTTGAAAAAGAAAGCCCTTAAAGACAGAATTAGCCCACTGCTCAGGCTCATATGATTTCTCCTTACCTGGCAGGTTTCAGGAGTGGGGAGCTCTGGAGTCTCCTGGTTAAGGAAGGAAAAGAAAAACATGTTGAACATTGTATTATTTCTGTTGTAAAGAAGCTAAAATAAAATGTTGCATAAATATACAGTGATTTTTATTTGCCCCTTCTTTCCCTCTCTTATTTGCCCCTTCTCTCCCTCTCTTATTTGCCCCTTCTCTCCCTCTCTTATGCTTACCTGGCAGATGTTAGTGCCCGACTCCATGGTCTCCTCTGGTGTTTCCTCCTAAAAGAGATAAAAGTTCATTAACTGATTAACTACCTGATGAACCCTCTGTATAAACAAACCACTCTCTTCCCTATGCTAAATCATTAGGCTTTGAGATAAGAGCAGCTCATTATACAAAAGGATTTTAAAAGAGGTATACTGCCCCTTTAAATGTTTATTGGTAAAGATTTAGTAATATCTCTGCTTAAATCTCATTAAATACCTGAAGGTGTTCCTCACTCATATGCATCAGAGCCTCCTCTCTGATGCATCGCTCATACCAGGAATTGTACTCCCAGTCCAATTCCTAGTAAAAAAGAGATACAATTTGTTGTTATATAAATATAAATCTCTAGTTTGAAAAAGAAAGCCCTTAAAGACAGAATTAGCCCACTTTTCAGGCTCATATGATTTCTCCTTACCTGGCAGGTTTCAGGAGTGGGGAGCTCTGGAGTCTCCTGGTTAAGGAAGGAAAAGAAAAACATGTTGAACATTGTATTATCTCTGTTGTAAAGAAGCTAAAATACAATGTTGCATAAAATATACAGTGATTTTTAGTTGCCCCTTCTCTCCCTCTCTTATTTGCCCCTGCTCTCCCTCTCTTATTTGCCCCTGCTCTCCCTCTCTTATGCTAACCTGGCAGATGTTCGTGCCCAACTCCAAGTCCTCCTCTGGTGTTTCCTCCTAAGAGAGATAAAGTTCATTATCTGAATAACTGTCTGAGAAACCCTCTGTATAAACAAACCAATCTCTTCCCCAAGCTGAATCATTAGGCTTTGAGATGAGAGCAGCTCATTATACAAAACGATTGTAAAAGAGGTATACTGCCCCTTTAAATGTTTATTGGTAAAGATTTAGTAATATGTCTGCTTAAATCTCATTAAATACCTGAAGATGTTCCTGGCTCATATGCATCAGAGCCTCCTCTCTGATGCATCGCTCATACCAGGAATTGTATTCCCAGTCCAATTCCTAGTAAAAAAAGAGATACAATATGTTGTTATATAAACGTAAACCTCTAGCTTGAAAAAGAAAGCCCTTAAAGACAGAATTGGCCCACTGCTCAGGCTCATATGATTTCTCCTTACCTGGCAGAGTTTAGGGGAAGGGTCCTCTGGAGTCTCCTGGTTAAGGAAGGGAAAGAAAAACATGTTGAACATTGTATTATTTCTGTTGTAAAGAAGCTAAAATACAATGTTGCATCAAATGTACAGTGAATTTAATTTGCCCCTGCTCTCCCTCTCTTATTTGCCCCTGCTCTCCCTCTCTTATTTGCCCCTGCTCTCCCTCTCTTATTTGCCCCTGCTCTCCCTCTCTTATTTGCCCCTGCTCTCCCTCTCTTATGCTTACCTGGCAGATGTCCGTGCCCGACTCCAAGTCCTGCCCTGGTGTCTCCTCCTAAGAGGGATAAAGTTCATTATCTGATTAACTTTCTATGACTTTGTGGTTCAGTATCTATAACAGACCTTGTATAAAGCAAATTATATAAACTTTAGAAAATCAAACCATGTCTGTTTCTTTACTACTTACCTGGCAGGTGTTGTAGCCAGGGTCTTCTGGAGGTTCCTGGTTAAAAGATAAAAGTTATCAAATCAGCTCAACTCTGAAAAAGTGAACATATTTTCCATGTAAAATTCAGGTGACATATTTAATTTTGTGGTAGTTTTTTTTATTTTGGCAGCATTGCCAAATCCACCTGATGGTAACAATTTAAGAGGAAAATAGATCAAACCCACCCATATCTGGTAAGTGGGGGGTAGTGGTATAACTATACTATGCACAGGTTCCTATGTGGATGTCAATCATATCTATATCCCACATTTATGTAAATTGGTTATGGGATCTGTTATCCAGAAACCCATTATCCAAAAATCTCTAAATTACAGGTAGGCCATTGCCCGTAGACTCCATTTAAAACAACTAAAACATATTTGTGTTCTAACTTGTACAAGGTAAAGACCGATAAGCAACAGATGCTGATTGGTCAGTATGGGCAACTGCATTTGAGCAAGTTAGCATTTATGTTGGTAAATAAGCTATAATCATAATGCTTTACAAATATTATTCATGAACCCTGTGGCTTAAAGACAAACTAAGCTCATTTGGGACACTATACAACTCTTTGCTAGTTACCTCACAGGTGTCGGGGTGAGGGTCTGTTTCTTCCATGATGTTCTGGTTAAGACAGAAAATATTATTTTATAAGATCAGCTCAGTTCACAAGAGAATATGATAAAATAAATATTTTTCATTCATTTGTTATTTTCTGCTTACCTGGAAGTGGCAGGGGCTGGTGTCCATGCTCTCCTGCCCCATTGCTGGTTCTTCAGCCTGGTTAAGACAGAAAAAAAGGTCACAAACCAATACTGTAAAGCTCAAAGTAATACAATGGTTGAAAGTTGTCTTTTTATTGTATCGGTTCTGCTCAATAAAAAATAATCTGAAATAAAAATTGTAAGCAACAACTGAGGCCCTGTCAATTCAAAGTAGTAATAAATTCATCATTTTAAAGGCAGGGTTTGTTTTTCTACAATTCCAGCTCAGTGTCAAAATATTGCCAAATATTAGTTGGCACAAGTCCACTGCATGTATTCGGGGGGGTCACTGGGGAAACCTTGGCGCTACCACCAGCTTGGGGATGGAGGTAACACCAGGGTTCCGCTCAATCAATATAACAGTTACTTTATGGGATGAAAGGCCTATCATCCAATGCAAGTTATCACTTAAGTTGACCGTATGTTTAATCTTGAAACAAAATGACTTTCAGAAGATATAATTAAGCACAAACCTCATTACAGGCTGTTGGATCCTCCTCGATGGGCTGAGGATCCTCTTGCTCAACGAGCTCAGGCGGGCAGGTGTAATTGCCACACTCCTGAGGTCTCTCCTATTTAGGGGGGAAAAAATGGTTGTTAGATGAGCGGAACCAATTAGATTAAAGCAGAACTGCAAGACCCAGACTCCTACGTTTCCCCCAAAATGAAAGAGATCAGAGCTACATAGCGGGGTGAATGGTTGTTATGTTCGGTTGTGGCCTTTCTGTTAAAACCCTCACTGCTCTGATCATTGCACAGATTTATGTACAGTGAAACTGACTAGGGCCTTGGGTTTCAGTGGGAATGTTCTAGAAGGGCAATGGGATCTGTGGAGGATCTGAGAGGATGTAACAGAGGTAAAACATGGTGACCAACCATCCTAGTAAGTATTTGTCAGGGGAATGGGGCCTAAATGGGAGTTTGGGTGATGTATTTGGATAGGGGTCCTGTGCAGGGGCACAAATAGGTTTAAAAGGGTTTAATTGTTATTCTGAAAAAACAGTTAATACATAATACAATTCCTTGCTGGTTACCTCGCAAGTCTCCTGCTGAGGGTGGCAGGGGCTGGTGTTCGTGCTCTCCTGCGTCATAATTGGTTCTTCAGCCTGGTTAAAACAGAAAAAAGGTCACAAACCAATACTGTAAAGCTCAAAGTAATACAATGGTTGAAAGTTGTCTTTTTATTGTATCGGTTCTGCTCAATCAATATAAAGTTGCTGTTACTTTATAGGATAAAAGGCCTATCATCCAATGCAAGTTATCACTAAAGGTGAGTGTATGTTTAATCTTAAAACAAAATGACTTTCAGAAGATATAATTAAGCACAAACCTCATTACAGGCTGTCGGATCCTCCTCGATGGGCTGAGGATCCTCTTGCTCAGAGAGCTCAGGCAGGCAGGTGTAATCGCCACACTCCTGAGGTCTCTCCTCGCAAGTCTCCTGCTGAGGGTGGCAGGGGCTGGTGTCCATGCTCTCCTGCCTCATAGTTGGTGCTTCAGCCTGGTTAAGACAGAAAAATGGTCACAAATCAATACTGTAAAGCTCAAAGTAATACAATGGTTGAAAAAAATAAACCTTGTAAAGCAACAAGTGAGGCAATGCCAGTTGTATATCGGTTCTGCTCAATCAATATAAAGTTGCTGTTACTTTATAGAAGTTAATAATGCAAGTTATCACTTAAGGTGAGTGTATGTTTAACCCTGAAACAAAATGATTTTCAGAAGATATAATTAAGCACAAACCTCATTACAGGCTGTCGGATCCTCCTCGATGGGCTGAGGATCCTCTTGCTCAGAGAGCTCAGGCGGGCAGGTGTAATCGCCACACTCCTGAGGTCTCTCCTCGCAAGTCTCCTGCTGAGGTTCATCACAGACCTCCAAGGTTCCCTAGTTAATATAAAAAACATAATTTTAGAAGATCATCTGATTTCAGTAGAGAATGTGATAAAACAAACCTGTTAATTTAATTATAGATCTTCCTGCTGGTTGAGGCAGAAAAAAAATCACAAATAGTTTACAGCACAAAACACTGCAAAGTTTGGAAAAGTTTCCCTTTCTGCTTACCTTGGAGCTGCTCACCTCAGCTTCCATTTGCAATTCCTGGTTAAAAGACAAGAAAATACTATTACCTCTAATAAATGGCTTTAGTTTGTGCAACAACTGCGCCCATTTTTGCTCAGCCCCAAATTACAGTTATAAATGAGCCCTTCTGTCTGCATATCACAAAGTGACACAGTGGTACTAATTTACTAATATATGGACTGAATTGTATGTATTGTAAGTTTTAACCATAGCAACAAATCATATCTATGTTTTAACAAGGTAAAAATTTAAAAGAAACAGATGCTGATTGGTCAGTATGGGCAACTGCATTTGAGCAAGTTAGCACTTTGTAAATAAGCTATACTGTTGGGTAAATATTATCTTTATCCCTTACAGAGATTATTCAGGAACCCTGTGGCTTAAAGAGAAACTAAGCGCTTTTAAAAACATTACAACTGTACAATTCTTTGCTAGTTACCTCACGGGTCTCGGTATGAGGGCCAGTACATGCTTCCAAGGTGTTCTGGTTAACAGAGAAAAGGTTATGTTGTAAGATCAGCTCAGTTCAGCAGAGAATATGGTAAAATAAATCATTTTCATTCATTTGTTATTTTCTGCTTACCTGGAAGTGGCAGGGGCTGATGTTGGTGCTCTCCTGCTGTACTGGCTGCTCTTCCTCCTGAAAAATGGTCAAAACCAATACTGTAAGGCTCAAAGTAATACAATGGCTGAAAAAAAAAAACCTTGGAAAGCAACAAGTGAGGCAATGCCAGTTGTATATGGTAATGAATTTACCATGTTTTTTCCTACAGTTCAAACTCAGAGTTAAAATATTGCATTTACTCAATTTGTTAGGCACAAGTTCACTGTATATATTCGTGGTGGCCAATAGGGAAACCTTGTCATTACCATCAGCCTGAGGATGGAGGTAACTCCTGGATTCAGAACATGAGGTGGGAAAGACTCACCAGCACCAAAGTCAGTGGTGCCTTACTAATTGCCCCCCCAAATGAATCTGGGTTTTATATAATTTAAAAATATTATTTCTTCTTACCTGACAGATGTCCGTATCAGGGGTAACTGGAGTCTCCTGGTGAAGAAATTGGAAAGAAGACGTTGCACAATGAATGATTTCTGTTGTAAAGAAGCTAAAACACAATCTTGCATGTCATATAGGGTGATTTTTATTTGCCCCTGCTCCCCCTCTCTTGTATTTACCTGGCAGATGTCCGTGCCCGACTCCAGATTCTGCTCTGGTCGCTCCTCCTAAATAGGATAAAATAAGTTATCTGATCAACTTCCTATCACCGTGTAGTTCAGTATATAAAATGCACCTTGTCTAAAGCAAAGTCTCTCGACTTCAGAAAATCAAACCATTTTATGTTACTACTTACCTGGCAGGTGTTATAGCCAGGGGCTTCTGCTGGTTCCTGGTTAAGAGATAAAAGTGATCAAACCAACTCAGCTTTGTGAATATAGTGAAAATAAGTGAGATGTAAAAAATGTGGTTAAACATTTGTGTAGCTTCCGCACTAGAAAGGGCTCGGAACTTGGCTATGGGGCCCAAACTGAAGGAATCTAATCTAATAATCACTGCCTAAGAGAACAGATCTTTGGTAATGATAGTAATAATAGTAAAAAGGCCCGAGAGGCAAAATGTTACTGG